>NC_091467.1:3042545-3067545 GCF_027789765.1 Dendropsophus ebraccatus | reverse complement strand
ACAGGCCGGGCTTCAGGGATGTAATATGGGCACAGGCCGGGCTTCAGGGATGTAATATGGGCACAGGCCGGGCTTCAGGGATGTAATATGGGCACAGGCCGGGCTTCAGGGATGTAATATGGGCACAGGCCGGGATCCAGGGATGTAATATGGGCACAGGCCGGGATCCAGGGATGTAATATGGGCACAGGCCGGGCTTCAGGGATGTAATATGGGCACAGGCCGGGCTCCAGGGATGTAATATGGGCACAGGCCGGGCTCCAGGGATGTAATATGGGCACAGGCCGGGATCCAGGGATGTAATATGGGCACAGGCCGGGATCCAGGTATGTAATATGGGCACAGGCCGGGCTTCAGGGATGTAATATGGGCACAGGCCGGGATCCAGGGATGTAATATGGGCACAGGCCGGGCTTCAGGGATGTAATATGGGCACAGGCCGGGCTCCAGGGATGTAATATGGGCACAGGCCGGGCTCCAGGGATGTAATATGGGCACAGGCCGGGATCCAGGGATGTAATATGGGTACAGGCCGGGCTTCAGGGATGTAATATGGGCACAGGCCGGGCTCCAGGGATGTAATATGGGCACAGGCCGGGCTTCAGGGATGCAATATGGGCACAGGCCGGGATCCAGGTATGTAATATGGGCACAGGCCGGGATCCAGGTATGTAATATGGGCACAGGCCGGGATCCAGGTATGTAATATGGGCACAGGGCGGGTTTCAGGTATGTAATATGGGCACAGGCCGGGATCCAGGGATGTAATATGGGCACAGGCCGGGCTTCAGGGATGTAATATGGGCACAGGCCGGGCTTCAGGGATGTAATATGGGCACAGGCCGGGCTTCAGGGATGTAATATGGGCACAGGCCGGGCTCCAGGGATGTAATATGGGCACAGGCCGGGATCCAGGGATGTAATATGGGCACAGGCCGGGATCCAGGGATGTAATATGGGCACAGGCCGGGCTCCAGGGATGTAATATGGGCACAGGCCGGGATCCAGGGATGTAATATGGGCACAGGCCGGGCTCCAGGGATGTAATATGGGCACAGGCCGGGCTCCAGGGATGTAATATGGGCACAGGCCGGGTACTGCAGCCCCAGGGATGTAATATGGCATCTTTGTTGGGTTTGGTTGGCGTTTCCTCGGCAGATTTGATGCAGTTATTTACCGTGTGTTTTGCTTTGTGTTCGGGGGAGGGGGGAGGGCAAAAACCACAGAAACGAAGGTTAATTGGGCATTAAAGTCCTTAACTGGGTTACATGTGAAATTCCCGGAGCAGCAGAGACGAGTTTGTCATTTGATTAATGAGTAATGGAAAGGTTTCCAGCAAGGAGTGGATGTTTCTGTTCCGGGGGTCATCGCTGCATCGTTCCTGTATGGCCGTCGCTCCTCCCTTCGCCGCCGCACGTTTATTCTATCTCGTCTGGATATGTGACCCATAAGAGGTTAATAGTGAACGTTCCCTGGCCGCCGCCGCCTCTCCCGAGCCCCCATCATCCCCGTTTGCCGTGACGTCAGGGCGACCTAAAGCCTATAATTTCAGGATTACACAAACGCATGCAAATATATTCACGCGGGGGGCGAGTTTTATTCCACTGAAGTAAATTGATGCAAACACCATACGGCTAAAATCACCGCGCACGCTGTGAATATTTTATGAGCGATTTCCAAGGAAGTGTGTGTGTGGGGGGGGGGCAACTTTATGTCCGGGGGAGAGTTCAGGATTAACCCCTTCCCTGCTGGAGGTCTGTCGCCCTCTGACGTGTCCCGAACGGTCGCCTGCCGCATGGTGATGACCCCCGATAATATCCTCCCCCCGGTGACCCCCACATTCTCTATTATATTACAGTGATGTTATGTGTGGCTTCTTGGGTTACAGTTTGCGGTTGTGTCGCCAGGTTTTACGCTCTTGCGGCCGATAAGTTCATTGAACGTTAGATTGTGTTTGAGAATAGAATGGCAATTGGAGCGCGGGGTCAGCGCTGCGTGCCGGGGAGCGCGGGGTCAGCTCTGCGTGCCGGGGAGCGCGGGGTCAGCTCTGCGTGCCGGGGAGCGCGGGGTCAGCTCTGCGTGCCGGGGAGCGCGGGGTCAGCTCTGCGTGCCGGGAGCGCGGGGTCAGCTCTGCGTGCCGGGGAGCGCGGGGTCAGCTCTGCGTGCCGGGGAGCGCGGGGTCAGCTCTGCGTGCCGGGGAGCGCGGGGTCAGCTCTGCGTGCCGGGGAGCGCGGGGTCAGCTCTGCGTGCCGGGGAGCGCGGGGTCAGCTCTGCGTGCCGGGGAGCGCGGGGTCAGCTCTGCGTGCCCCTGAGTGTCCTCTGAGAAGGGGGGCCTCTGGTCACTTTTTTTTTTGGGGGGGGGGGGTCGTCTTCCTGTAAGGTGGCAGCTCTCCTCACAGGGTGCCGGCGTCCGCTCTCTACCCGGCTGATTGAAGGAGACGAACAAGGAGCAGAATTGTTTTAAGTTGTCTGTTGATTTTGTTCATCTTTGGGATTGGGGAGGCGAGTAGTAGACCTCTCACTCAGTAGTAGCCCTCTCGCTCGGTATGAGCCCTCTCACTCAGTAGTAGCCCTCTCGCTCGGTATGAGCCCTCTCACTCAGTAGTAGCCCTCTCGCTCGGTATGAGCCCTCTCACTCAGTAGTAGCCCTCTCGCTCGGTATGAGCCCTCTCACTCAGTAGTAACACTCTCGCTCGGTAGGAGCCCTCTCACTCAGTAGTAGCCCTCTCGCTCGGTATGAGCCCTCTCACTCAGTAGTAGCCCTCTCGCTCGGTATGAGCCCTCTCACTCACTAGTAGCCCTCTCGCTCGGTATGAGCCCTCTCACTCACTAGTAGCCCTCTCGCTCGGTATGAGCCCTCTCACTCAGTAGTAGCCCTCTCGCTCGGTATGAGCCCTCTCACTCAGTAGTAGCCCTCTCGCTCGGTATGAGCCCTCTCACTCAGTAGTAGCCCTCTCGCTCGGTATGAGCCCTCTCACTCAGTAGTAACACTCTCGCTCTGTATGAGCCCTCTCACTAAGTAGTAACACTCTCGCTCGGTAGGAGCCCTCTCACTCAGATTATGAATGGTGCGGCCAGGCGCTTAGAGATGGAGGAAGGCCACTTACCACCTCGGATTAGTAAATGATAGACGTCTTAGTGCCCAACCAACCCCCCCCCCCCCAAGACGCCAATACCACCAACGAGCCCTCGGAATAAGAAAGCAGCACCTGCTGGGGGGGGGGGGGGCATTCCTGTACAGCCGCAGACGAGGGGTTAACAAAGACGACATGAGGAGCTGCACCGCTGTGTATACTGTCAGATGGGCAGCGTACAGTGCAGTCAGATAGAGGGAAGTATATACTGTTATACTGAAATCAGAGCATGTGTGTATAGATAGAGAGATATAGAGAGAGAGAAAGGGAGAGGTGTACGGTGGGTATACTCATGATATATGTATTAAAAAAAAGTGTTTATGTATATATAAATATATATATTATATATATACAGAAAGGGGAGTATATACTGTTATATTAAAATCAGAGTGTGTGTGTATATATATATATATATATATATATATATATATATATATATATATATGAGAGAGGTGTACAGTGGTTATACTGTAAAAAAAAAAAAAAATATATATTTATTATATAGAGGGGAATATATACTGTTATCCAGAAATCAGAGTGTGTGTGTGCGCATGCATATATATATATATATATATATATATATATATATATATATATATATATATATACACACACACACACACTTACACGTGGAGAAAGGGAGATGTGTACGGCGGTTTTTGTAAAAAAATATATATATTGTGTGTGTGTGTGTGTGTGTGTGTATATACACACACACATACGTGTATACAAACAGCTGTACTATAAATATATATTATAAATGTTATTTTCTGTATGTTCATGACCACATGTAGAGGTATATAGTATAGATTCATAACTATATATGATGTATATACACAGCTATACTATACATGCAGAGAGCCTGTCTTTGTGAATAATGATATATATATATATATATATATATATATATATATATATATATATATATATATATATATATATACACAGTTGTGTGCGCATGATGTTTAGTTACTTGATGTTTTTTTATGTATAGTGTGTGTGTATATGTATATATATATAATATATATATATATATATATGTGTGTGTGTCTATATGCTCAGCCTTGTATATACACGTTGACAGTGAGGTATTAGATGTGCAGATAATCTGTATAGTCACACTGCATGTACACGCGTGTGTATGTATGTATATATATATATATATTATATATAATTTTTTTTTATATATATATATATATATTTTCATTAGTTTTTCCTCCTTTGGGGCTGGCGATGCTGTGACATCACACACAGACCGTTTACTTTCACTTCCTTCTATCCTCGTTGTCTCCGTTGTTGCAGAATCTTCTGGTAAATATTTAGATATTTGTATTCTCTTTATAATGGACACCAGTTCCCCTCCTGTTTGCGGTATCAGGGAGGGGGGTGAGCTGTGCCCCCCTCCTCCAGATGAGGGTCGGGTATTCCAGGATTCTTCCCGCTCTGGCCGGGCGCCCGTCTTCACGCTGGCATCACACGGGGGCAGAACGAGGGGAAGAATCCCCCAAATAAAGGGCGAGAGGAGATAAATCCCCGGCTTCAAAAATAACTTCATCTGTCGCTGCTAATGGCTTCTCCGCGCCGACTATCCGCGCTCGCCCATAATTTATGCGCAGTTTGTTTGCCGGTAACCTTGGTGTTTAGAATCAGTTTTAAATTTTCCACATGAGAGAATTGATGGGCGAAGAAATTCTGTGTTTAGACGAGAGGAGATCTATGACAGAAATAGTGTATCAGAAAGTAACAATTTACAGGGGGGGAGAGGCGACGCGTTTTATAATCGGCACAGGAAATCACAGGGCCGAGCCGAGGAAGGAGAGTGCCACAGCGTGCCGCCTCAGCATCACCTACCACCCTGGTTACACAGGGGACAGTGTCATGGCGGCCGCCCTCATCTTCACATCACTCTAATGTGGGGGTTTTAGACTGCAAAAAAAATAAAATAAAAAAGTATATATGTGATAAAATATAAATGATATGTGATAAGTATAATATATAATAAGTATAAATAATATGTAATATAAATATGATAAAATATGGCATAATAAAATATTATATATGTAATTATAAAATATATAATATGTAATAAAATATAAATACTGTGATACTAAATTTAAAAATTGTATTTAAATTGATTTAATAAGTATAATTTTTGCTTATTTACACTTTTGTGTAATTTTAATTTTTTTCTTGTAAAAATGATAATTCTATACAGTCTGCAGCGATGTTAGTTCAGCTGATTCTCGCTGTTATCAGCCCGGCTCCACCATGTGTGACTCCGGCCTGCGTACTATTACATAGCCATGGGATCATGTGACCTGCGCCCAGCAGCAGTCGTCATATAGAACTAAAATCGCCCCAATAAAAATGGGCGAGCGAAGGGGTAAAATGGCGACTCCTAAACCTATAAAGGAGCGAAGTACAGAGACGGGAGAACAGATTACACGTCACGTTATACTACAATCATCCGCTCCGCTTGTAACCTTTCTTCTTTGCTTTCAAAAATTGTCTCCCAACCAATAAATAATATTTATTGTAATAAATGGCAAAAAAATTATAATTTGACTCGAGAAGAACTTTTGATGTTTTCTCCAGCTCATCGAGTCGGTGGTGAGTGCAGTCGGCGGAGGTCGTGACCTTCAGGAGTATTAAAGTATAAAAAACATTAATTGTTTATGAACAAAGCCTGATACATTGTAGCGGTTTTCTGGACTCTTCTATAGTCACTGTGTTGGTCCCGCCGTGAGGACCAACTGCTCAGTATTTTTAAGAGTAAAACTAATATAGAGAACGGCCCCTTTCAGACGTCCGCTGATTCTGTCTGTAGCTGCGGGTCTTCGACTACAGGCAGAAAGCCGACCTATTCATCCTATGGCTCCAAACTCTCATCCGTGCAAAAGCGACTGGCAATCCATGATACAACCCATGTTTGCGGCACAGATCCCCTTGAATGTAGGCGTCGTCCCCTTCTTCACAGTTCTGGATCCCCAAACGTCAGTCTTAATTGGCGCATAGGTCTGCTAGAAATCTGATATGCATAAACATATTTTTAAGAAATTTTTTTTCCCCCCCCTAATTTTCCATTTTACAATCTCTATTATAAAATAATCCCGACATCCAACAGTTCTCATTCTCACCACTCAACCTAAAACTAAGGGGCCTATTCCACGGAGCGATAATTGGGCAAATTCTGCCAATTATCGCTCCGAGGAATAGAGAGAACGATCAGCCGATCTACGTGGAATAGCATTGCGCGGCGGGCGACCGACGATTTCACAAACATCATACATTACCAGTCCAGCGGCAGGTCTTCTCCTTCTTTCGGTCCCGCGTGGCAGCATCAGCTTCGGAGCGGCCTGTCTGAGCTGACAGAGCGCTCAGCCAATCACTGGCCAGGACTGCCGCGGCCAGTGATTGGCTGAGCGTTCTGTCGGTTCAGTCAGGCCGCTCCGAAGCTGCTACGAGGAAAAGTAGAAGACCTGCGCCTGGACTGGTAATGTATGAAACAAGGGCTGCAAGGACATCGGTAACGATGTCCCTGCATCCCTCGCTAAACGATTGTCGGGATAGGCCCAGTAGACGAGTGCCGATCTAGCTGATCGGCTCTCATTTACATCGTTTGTCGGGCCCTGCTCAGCCCGTGGAATAGGACCCTAAGACACGATATTCTGTGATGAGGAGGAGGCTGCTAGAAAGTGACCTGTGTTGCCTCTTGGATTATGCGCCATAAGGTGGAGTGAAATTACAGAAACATTTTGGAGGGAAAATCGTACGTTTGTGTTTTGATGTGTGATTTTTCACACTTTTTTGGTTTGTATGTCATGTGCACCTGCGGCAGATTTATAAAAATGTCGCGTGATAAAAAACTTACATGTAAAGCGAGGCCCGGGCTGGGGTTTCATAAATCAGCAAATCGGTCGTCATCCTCGGGAGTTCTGATAAAATATCTGAAATGGGAGTGAAGAAAGCCATGAAATTGTCGAATAAATGTGAAACAATGTGCGCTGAGTATATGCAAACAGCCACGGCAGCCGGAGATGGTTCTCTGCTTGCTGTCAGTGAATAGAAATGCTGCAGGATAAGAACCTGTCAGGATCCTCCCCGATGGTCACAGCTGCAGGACTCGTTACAGTGTGTCAGGGCAGGATCAGCCCAATGAGTCTGTCCATTCACTGACTGCAAGCAGAGTCCTCAGTAATGAGGTAGGGTGGGTTTGTCTGAGGGATATGAGAGACTTTTCAGTAGATATGATTCCGCTGGATTGTACATGATTGGTAAAACGCGTGGGCCCGCCATGGTCGGGTTTTGGTCTATCCTCGGTTTATGGCCGGGTCTCTTATTGTGTCTGTCCCTTCTGATAGTCTCCTTGTGTCGGAGTCTTTACCACCTCGACCTTGTGTCCCCAGAGCCGACACAGCGACCTGGTGCCTGTGACCTGAGAGCAGAGTCCCGATGTTACAGGTGAAGGAAGCCGCTGTCCACATTGATGCTTCTGATGGCTGGGGGTCACAGCAGGTCTCAGGGTCTATATATATATATATATATATATATATATATATATATATATATATATATATAGATAGCATTGCTTTTTATCCAGTTTGGGTGCGGATATACAATTTTTGTGTAATCGCCCCCCCCCCCCCATAGCCCCCCGCTTGGTGTGTGATATCCCGGTCACAATAGATCCCATCCCCCCCCCCCCCCCCCCATAGCCCCCATGTGGCCGTATCTTTGCTTTCATATAACCTGTTTAGCTGAAGCAGCAGATTTGGCCTCATTGTCTTCCCACCAGTTGTAGAAAGTTCCTGTCGCCCCAAGTGCCGATGTCTGACGGTAGTGTCAGAAGGCCGGCGCTGCTCTGTGGAGTGGAATATGTGTGTGTGCGTGTGTGTCTATATATATAATATATTTTGTATCTACTGTAGGTGCATGTGCTGTACACTTATGTGTATGTGACCATTAGGCTGCTGTGTATTTCATCTTGTCCTTCAGTGACCTCAGATCAGACATGATGACTCCAGATCTACAGTATAAGAGGAGAAGTCCTGACCATAAGAGCTTACACTCTATAAGGCATAAGAGGGGATACAACGGATGGAGGAGGAGTGGGAAGCAGGTTATCCATTGGGTTACAGGTGAGGCCATATCTGTATTCTGGTGATCCGGTGCCGTCTGGGCCAGGCCTGGTAGGGTCATGTTTGTGGTGCTCTTTGTTGTATCCCGTCCTGACCGGTCTCCATCATTGTTCGTCTCTGGACTAATCATTGATGAAAGGTGCGGGATCATTCGGAGACGCCGTCAATCCTTCAGCTTATGCAGGAGATTAAGTTAAATGTTACGTGGACTACACCGCCCCTTTACCAAACACCGAGGCTCCAAACAACATCTGCTAATAGCGGCGGTAATCTGACTTTATGCCCCGTACATGTAATGTCTGTATAATCCATGCCAACGTCACACTCCGGTAGTATCTGGTTGGTGACTTCAGGTTGGACTGTAAATGTCCCGTGACCTTGAGGGATTGTGCGGGAATAGTGGATGGAACATTCTGTCTTTTCTTTTTAGGGATGCATACAGCGCCACTCTTGTCTTCAGGCTATCTCTGCTACTGCCGCACATACATGGTAGTATCATTGCCTGAACTTCATCGGTATTGTTATTGTATTCCTTATGTGGTGAGGACTTGGTGCGGAGTGTATACATACCTAGGTAATCCAGCATATATATTATATGCAACCCCGTGACTAAGCTGTAGCTTCATAGCTGCTCCAGATGGCCATTACCACTTATATCCAACCACAATGTTCGGAGAAGATCTGTTACACGATGAGAACATGATGACTCGGCACAGTTATTAGTAAAGATGTGCTTCACCTAGCTGCAACGGGCGGAATGGTGGCACTGGCGGATCCTAAAGAGGTTGGTGGCCATACATACGATAGGAGATAAGTATCTGATTTGTAGGGACCCCCACAATCACATGCTCATCATGTAAATAGGACGTCGGTCGAGCATGCATGTGCCACTCAGTTTGGATAGCTAAACACAAGGGACCCCCTTTCCATTGATTGGGGGATGATTGGGTCCAGCAGTCAGACCCCATCTATCAGATACTTGGAATAAGTTAGAAAGCTGGATTAGGGTCCTATTACAGAAAACCATTATCAGTTGTACTTGGCTGATTATCGGACGCTTATCGTTTTGTGTAATAGCTCATGTTGAAAGGCAACGATCATTGTCTTTTCGCATGTTCTAAAATCACAATGAAGATAGCGTTGGTCCATGCCTGTCGCTCCATGCAATAGGAGTGGTGGCAGCTGTCCGCTGCTCTTCTCTATGTGCCACTTGGATTGCCCTGGCAGCTCCCCGTGGGCATCTCCTACTCGCTGTCTGTACGTGTAATAGCATCGACAGCGAGCAGGGAACAAGGAGGAAGCGAGCGCTGATCTGACAGGTCGGTGTTCGCTTTCTCTCCACATCCCCCCGTGTAATAGGGCCCTTAGTCGTCAGTGTGGAAGAAGAGAGATCTGCAGCAAATCCTTCTCTAGAGTAAAATGCTTGGGTCACACTAGTGATGAGTTGTATTAAGGTGGAGACGGAAGATAATAATCCTGAATAGTAAAACTACAGACGTGTCATTAGTGTAATGGAGTCGGTCAGGTTTGCACAATCCCGAAGGCTGTGTGCCCCCTGGTAGACTGAGCCTGTAAGGATGGCCCTGGTGCGGTGCCCATCGCTGTACCCTGATGAAATAATTGTACGTCTGATCTTCACATGAAGCGGCTCTCATTTCCTTACACAAACATACACTTATCATCAATTAAAGGATTTCACAACCAAAGCCTATAAAGTGACGGAGCGGCTCGTAAAACCCATCCTGCCGCTTTACAGCGTGGTGCCGCTAGGCGCCGGATCCTGCGCTTGCTGCAGCATTTACAAGGTCTAGGATCACAGGCTGGAGAGTGTTTATAACTATTCCTCATTGTTCATCCATTTATTACTCGGATGACTGAATTCTCCCATCCTAGAGGATTATAACCCCCATTTATGTGAAGTGGACACCAGCTCGCCATTGCTGGGCCGTCCTCCCCTCCGTCCTCGTATCAGACAGGAGGGGGAAGTACAGCTCCGGATATTACAACACAGTAAAGCTAGGAACTATTTACTCCATGGAACAGTTTCTTTTTTTTTTTTGTCTCTCCACGATTCAGCTAGCGGGATGCAGGGCGTGGTCTTATCTGAAGGGGCGGGGCTCATTTTTGCTAGCCCAGCAGTAAAGGAAGTCTCCTGGGCAAAAATCATCTGGTTGGGGAGGGGGCTTTTTTATTTTTATTTTTTATTCTTTTAATTGTTAATTTAATCCAGAAATAAATCCTTCTCTACGTCCGGAAGGAGACAAAATTGCGTTGATAAATTCGTCCGTGCTTCACATATTAGTCCAGAGGGGCGAGAAGTGTGGGGCTTGGCAGTGAAGGGGTTAAGCTCTCGACAGGAAACGTGAAATGTCACTTAATTACCGCCGCTCTCGTACAATGGGAATCTGTGCACAGCTACATTTAATAGTTTGCAGGAGAAAAAAAAATCTGTTTCTATTTTTCTAAATAGAAGTGGTTTTAATGAAAAAGAATGGCGTATTCTATTTTTTCCTGAGTGCTTGTTACCTACTGGCAAATATTTTTACTGTGCTCCAGAGACAGAGAAAATTACAAGGAGGATTTTGGCTGAGAATCCCCCCTCTCCCCGAAGGATTATTTGTCGGGAAAGTGGATTTTGTCAAAATTTGGCTACGGAAAGGGAAGAAGAAAAAAAAATATAAAGGTTTAGAGAATCAAATCCCTGGAGATGGGGTGCAGCTCCCCGATATTCTGTAGTATGTGGGGAACGTTGTCAACGCTAAAATCCCGTTACATCCAAGTATTATGTAAATGATTGATCAGGATCTAA
This sequence comes from Dendropsophus ebraccatus, assembly GCF_027789765.1. Taxonomy (NCBI): domain Eukaryota; kingdom Metazoa; phylum Chordata; class Amphibia; order Anura; family Hylidae; genus Dendropsophus; species Dendropsophus ebraccatus. Next base: position 3,056,464 of record NC_091467.1, on the reverse strand, counting down.
ATCCCCCCAAAAATATATAGAAAAATCTAAAAAACAGATGTATAACGTACAGTATAATTATATACGGCCGTCAGGTAGATCCCTCCTGTCTAGTGGTCTGTAATGGGTTAAGGTCTTAATCACCCGTTCCGTAAATGTATCCGGCATTGCGGCACGGAGTTGCCTTTTTTATGGATGAAACGTCTGCAAATAATATGGATCACCTTCATTTAACTATCACCGCCCCGGTTTTTATCGGTCTGAAAATATGCGGATTACGAATGCAGAACGGTCAAAGCAGATCGCAGAGGACGTAATATACTGTGCTGAAAAACTGCTGAGCGTGTGAATGAGAATAAATATCTATCTATCTCATACCTACAGGGTGGTCCAAAAGTCGGGGGACAGTATGTGTAATAGGGTTATAGGGGGAGATTTATCAAACATGGTGTAACGTAAAACACCCAGCTGCAACCAATCGGATTCCATCTTTCATTTTCCAAAGAGTCTGAAGAATGAAAGGTGGAATCTGATTGGTTGCTATGGTTGATAAATCTCCCCCTATTTCACATACTGTCCATCTACTTTTGGACCACCCTGTATGTATGTATGTATGTATGTATGTATGTATGTATGTATGTATGTGTGTGTGTGTGTGTGTGTATTATATATATACATACACCCCCTGCCCATCTGGATGATGTATAAGTCGTTGTCACGGCCCTTTTGGGTTTTATACTAATTGCTGCCCCCTGGGGGGAGGGGATGAGATGCAGATTAGCACCTTCGGGGAGTGCGACCACACGTTGCAGATACGCTCCTGATTTTTCGTGAAATCTACAGCGTTTCTATTTGCAGTGAAGCAGATGGAACTCCAGGGATGGTTTCTTTTCCTTACATAGTCTGTTATTAAGTAATAGCGCTTCTTGTTTATACACCTATTCAGGTTGATGTGGCAGGCGTAAGTTATCCACCATCTTGATGCGTTCTTTTACACTGATATGGTTCTTCTAATGCAGCTTACATTTCCCATGATCCCTATGGCTTTGCTTAGGCAGAGGGGGTGAACTCAAAACTGTGGCCCAATCTAAGTGCAGCAAGTGATAGATCAGTGACGCACAACTTCTTTGCCTACACTATACAAGACTGTGGCATGGGGGCATCTTCACGCTCAGTAAATCACTGATGCTACGGAGCGGGAAGCTGCCAGCCGACATCACAAACTCCTGCCATCGTGTAACCAAACCTGTTCAAATCGGTTCAATGCTTTGAAGCTCCCGGTATCATAACTATATTTGATGTTGGCCTGCAGCTTCCCGCGCCGTAGCATCCATGATTTATGGAGTGTGTGAATGCCCTCATATAGCTGTAGCCTATGTTAGTGCTACATAACCAGCAGCTAGCAGTTACATCCTGTACATTATCAGGTGTGTGTATATATATATATATATATATATATATATATATATATATATATATATACACATATTATATTTTTTTATTTGTGTGCATACATTATCACCACATTGTTGCTGCAGTTTGATCTACATATGTGTCATATAATGACCCCCGCCCCCTCCCCCGCTCCGGGAGAATGTACATAAATTCCTGTGCACGGTCCGTGTCCATATATCACCCGGCGAGCCACATATCACCCGGCTCCTGAACTCTGGCAAAGCAGTCAGCGTTGCTGCAGTGTTATAAGTTTGTAGAGCAAACAGATCTGACAATAATTGCAGGAGGATTAGGACGCGTTGCCAAGAATTTCTGGTTGTATAAGGCGCTTGTGCGCGGTCTTATCTGCATGTGAGGAGCGGGACTGTGCGCAATCCCGGCCCTATGTATGGGCTATGGACGGCCGCCCTCGTCTTCGGGTGGATCTGGATCGGGGTCATTGATAGCATCTTCTAAAACTTTAATGAACTAGAGGTAACTTGTGTAACTCCTTGGGTGAGGTACGACAAGCCAACTGTCTGTCTGGGACCACACCCTGAGATGTCTGGCACGTGTCCTAGATATTAATACTGTGTACCTTGTGTGCACTGCAGGCGGTATGCTCCAACTTAGCAGCTTATGATGCCACACCACCAATCATACATTGTCCGACCCTCCCAGGTGGCATCTACAGGCTTTCTTGTGATGTGACCATCCCCTCCCCCTCATCCTTCCTTACATGACGCCTAACCTGACACTTGGTGAATGGGTTACCTTAGATATTAAGATCCAGTTTGATCACCCAATGAGACTGCTTGATCGTTGCAGTAAGTAGGCAATAGGAAATCTCATAAACCTCAACAGAAAATTACTCAAAAAGTTGGTTGCCAGTATGGCAGCATTGTCCAGCCTTGTGAGCTTGTAGTCATCAGTAGCTGGTTTCTCTGAGGTGGCATCTATGGGTGTCTTGAGATTCGTTATTGTGGTCACCCCTGTTATCCGTATAGCTTCTTCCTTTGATGGTTTGGGTCTTATTTGGTGTTTTAACGAACTTGTTGAACTGATTGCTGAAAGCTCGGCATTTGATTCCCGGCTGTTGCAGAAGTTGGATGTCCCTCTCGGGGGTCCTGAAAAGCATAGATACAACCATAGGCCGTATCTGTGTTCTCTTAGCAGCCCTAGGGTGGCATCTAGTGATGGGCAAAGTGCTCAACAAAGCTCATCACGCCGCTGGGCTTCCCGCTCTGCTCCGCTCCCTGCCGCACCACTCCGGGTGCCAGGGAAATGCTGGATCCATTCCTAGGAAACTGGGAGAAGATTCCCGGGATTAAATCCTGCTTTTTTCCGCATCCTGGGAGGTGTGGAACGGAGCGGAGCAGTGCGGGAAGCCCGGCGGCGTGATCAGCAGAGCACCGATCAAATGAAGCTCTTTGCTTTGGTGAGCGCTTCGGCTCATCTCTAGTGGCATCAAACTTCTCCAGCTGCCGGGTGTCAAATGCCAAGCATTTGAGAACGTTGGGGAATCTGAACAGTTGGCTTAGCACTAGTCTCATTCCTTGTTTAAAGACTTTCTGTCCACTCCAGAGGTTGGCTTGATAGTTGCAGTAGGTACACAAGGAAATTCCATAGGTTTTAATAGATAGTAGCCACCGAGTTGGGCGGCAGTAGAGGGACACTGTCCTCCTCCTCATTGTCCAGTCTTGTAGGGTTGTAGTTCTCAGAGAGGCCGCATTATCCATAAAGACATCAACTATTAAGTTGGTTGTTGACTCTCCTGTGGTGGCATTTTTTGGTTAGTGACCCCCATTATTATTTCTCATTGTTTGGTCCTGACCTCTAGTCTGAATCCAGGTAAATAGATGGGTCTGCTCTCACGGGATGTTTCCAGTGCCCCCCATAGGCAGAGTCTAATAGATCCCATTATGTAGGGCGTGCCACATGGTGAACACCAACGCGGTGTGAAAATCGCCGCCTTTCATCATTTTCTCATCTGCTTTTAAGGAGTTTATTATTTACCGTAAGCAATTCCCAAATCCTCATATAAACCGCTCATTGATGTGCTGGGGCTGGGCGTGGCCGTACATGACACGACGTCCGCAGCTGCCACATCTCATGCTCACCAATTTGCTGGGACTTGTGTTTGTAAATCACCCGACCGGGGGGCGAATTTCATTGTCATTTATCAGGATCGGATGTCGTCAGCAAGAATTGTAATAATTCTAATATCTTCTAATCTCCCATCAATGTTCCATCCCTAATCGTTACATTATGTATCCATAGACCGGTGATCTCCGACCTGGAGCTGAACTACAACTCTCAGCATGCTGGAGGCCACTGTACTAGATACATTATACATCCGGTTTCTGCCCTTTAGATTTCATCTATATTGAGTCGATGCTGAGTTCTCAATGCACTTTAATAGTTCCATATTTAGTCCCATATATGGTCCCTATTCCCTTTATCATGGGAGCAGTCCCTATTTGGACTGTATACATTTTATATTTGGGCCTTACTCTGTCTATACTTCATCTATTTTTGCTATTCTCCCTATATTGTGTGTGTGTGTGTGTATATAGTCCAGTCTAGACTATTAAATGTGTTATATTCTGTATATATTTAGTCCTTGCTCAGTCCCTATTCTTGCTACATTTAGTCTGTTATGAATTGTTCCTTTAAATCCCATATACTGTCTGTATTTAGTCCTTTAGTATATGGGCAGTCCATATTTAGGCTGGGTTCACACTACGTATATTTCAGTCAGTATTGTGGTCCTCATATTGCAACCTCAACCAGGAGTGGATTGAAAACACAGAAAGGCTCTGTCCACACAATGGTGAAATTGAGTGGATGGCCGCCATATAACAGTAAATAACGGCCATTATTTCAATATAACAGTCGTTGTTTTAAAATAACAGCTAATATTTGCCATTAAATGGCGGCCATCCACTCAATTTCAACATTATGTGAACAGAGCCTTTCTGTGCTTTCAGTCCACTCCTGGTTTTGGTTGCAATATGAGGACCACAATACTGACTGAAATATACTGTGTGTGAACCCAGCCATAGTCTGTATGTGGACTGTATACATTGTATATTCAGGCTTTGCCCTGTGTATATTTCCTCTCGCTCGGTCACTGTGACTGTCCTGCACGACACGACGTGGAGAGAGAGGAGCGGCCGCACATCCCACATATGGCTGACACTAGTGCCGCTAGGCCTATTTTAAAAACCGTCAGGGTGTCTGTATATAATTTGATCAAACCATATTTCCCCGTGTACAACGTGCAGGTCCCCTGGTTCACACGGGTCCCTACGCTAACTCACCACCATGTCGGTCAGCGACCGCCATCCCCGCGAAGCGTGCACACGCAGGGAAGGGAGGCCATGGAACGGCCCTGCAACCCCAATGTCACAGGATCAAACCCAAAGGGCCCCCCCAAAACCCTGCCGGCACCACCGGTGGGGAAGGCTGCCCCCAAACAATGTATGAATATGGTATTGCACTCACCAATACTGCTGCAAACAGAATGGGAAAGATATAAGGTACTGACATGTGAGCACAGGTATATCCTGCCAATTTGGGTCATATGGGTCTTAAGGGGGAGTGCGAGCTGCTCAGAAAAGTGAGAACTGTAAAACACGACGTGGAGAGAGAGGAGCGGCCGCACATCCCACATATGGCTGACACTAGTGCCGCTAGGCCTATTTTAAAAACAGTCAGGGTGTCGGTATATAATTTGATCAAACCATAATAGCCCCGGGCAAAAACTGTGACTGTCCTGGTTTTGCCTGTATGTAGTCCCTGTCACGTCTGTGTAGTCCCTGTCACGTCTGTGTAGTCCCTGTCACGTCTGTGTAGTCCCTATGACTTTTGTGTAGCCCGTGGCCTGTGCAGCCATGCTCTGTCCCTCCGGCTGACCCCAGAAGTGGCTTTCCATCTGCAGCCTGTGGGGATGTGCGTGAGCGGATTGTGGACGCCGGGATCTGATCCTCTTGTTGCTGCATATTTATGGCGGCGTCTGGAGAGCTGGTGGCGGTGTACATCTTGTTTGCAGGAACACGCTGGGACGCAGAACAAGGAGACAGATGTTACATGAGCTCAGACAGAACCTCCAGACAGGAAGATGCAGCACCAGCTGAAGAGCGAGCCTGTGCCGAGCGGCCATCTTCATTACCCTCCTCTCACAGTATAGAGTTAGGAGTGAAGGTATCTGAGGAAGGTTCCTGTGTTGCTCCCATGTGAACGGCCGCAGATTCCTTCATCGATTTCTTCACCCGGTTTGGAAGCTTCGGTGTCTGGATATTCTGATAAGTCACAGGTTTTGCATCTAAAGACTTAGAAAAATTTAATTAAAGTCTCCTCCCCCTTATTGGGACTCCTCCCCTTTTTCTGACGCTCTTTACTCACTGGGGATTTAGTTCTTTATTGGTTACAATCTGTTAAATTGGAGCAGCAGTGTAAAGCAAGGAGGAGGGACAGGGCAGGGGTAGAATCAGGAAGTGGGACAGAGCCGGGGCGGGGGGCAGAGTCAGGAGGTTCACACTTAACATGACTTCAGCTAACAAGGCTGGAGTTGATCTTGGCTGGGGGGATGTGAATCCATCCAGTCTGAGCATCTGATGAGACAGAAGGTGGGGCTCAGACATCACCGGGGTCAACCTGCAGCCCCCCTCTGTTGCAAAACCACAGTTCCCACCAGCTAAAGCTTTGGCTGTCTAGGCATGATATCAATTGTAGTTTTGCAACAGCTGGAGGGCCGTGGGTTGACCCCCTGGTGTACATGGTTTGCAGTGTTAAACTCTCCAGAGCAGCGAATAAACCATTAGGACCTTGTACAAGCTTTATATAATATAAAGTGCGTTTTCTCCCGGCTGTGCGTAGCGACGCTTCTCGGCGACTGGCGGATCAGGGCCTTGTTGTTGCGTGCAGACAGAAATGGAGCCTGTGAGAAGATACAGGACTGTGCGCAGGATTAGAGGTAACGTGTTCCGAGCATAAATCATGAATGTAGGAGCTGTCTCTTTAACGGTGAGCGCTGGGTACATGGGCGGGACGGATCCCGCAGCAAAGAGACAGAAATATTTGTCTTAATGTCCATCTGGGATATATCAGGGATAATATCCCCACTCGCCCCTCTGTCTCCCATACATCTGACACGTTGCGGCTGATGAATCATACGGCATGAACTCTGTAATGGACGGGGGGATTGTAAAGAGAGACAAACATGTTTAGGTCATAGACATTCGGAGAAACCTATCGGGGGTGGTGCTGTCATCCCATCAGGTCTAGGGTGTCTACTGGTTATAAAATAGCTTTAAAATACTATAAACATTAAGATTTGTTGGCTGAGCCACCCCACTACCTAGTCCGTAGGGGGGGCCCTCTTGACTCTCCACCCAATGGCAAATGTCGGTAGAAAGGATTGGGGCAGAGGAGTCTGTAGGGGGTCGAAAGAAAATTGTCCAACAACTTTTACTTTAATGGAAGTTGAGTAAAAAGACTTCATTTGTGTATTTTCAGGTGTGGAAGAAGATTGAGTTTAGCGCTGTAGTGTTGGCTGGTGCTGTAGAGGTGACTTTAGTGCAGCAAAGACGTGATATCTAGATCACAGGGTTTATTTCCAAGGTGACTCTCGAGACTGATGGACAACATTTCACTAAGTGGCTTTGATGGTTGTGTTCGGGCTCGGTATAATGCCTCACAGAGTCTACGCAGCGACTCTACTGTCTGTCTCAGTCCCCAGATGCCCGACCCTGGACAAACCCTTCTAATGTTATAACAGATGCGATGGCAACTACAGCGCAGTGACAGCTCCTCCGGGACGTCGTATCTGGGGAGAGGAGTGGGAACGATAAAAACAAAGTAGAATATACATGTCCTTGAGCGATCTCATCCCCTTGAGACGGACACCTCCATGGTGCAAGTAATTACCGCTGTGTGCTCAGCAAAAACTTTTCTTCTCTTAGTATTTATATGTTGTGGTGAACAGATTCTAATATTTTATCTCTCACCACCTTCTTACACAGCCGGGTTGGTGGTTGCCCTGTCCGTCACAAGCCTCCCCCTCCCCAGCCTGGAACCTATTCCTGGGTGACCTGCTCTTTGTTTTTTGCCTTCTCTCTGGATGGTTTGTTGGGTTTTGCTGCTGAATCCTCTGTAATGTATCATGAACAGAGCTCGGACTCACCTGCCGGAGCTGCACCTGCTGGATGTGGCATTAAGAAGGATTCAGATTAATGGAAATGTTAGTAAATAACACCCAGATCTGCCTCGCTCGGCTGATTTATGGGGCCCATGCCTCTTCTCATTGTGCACGGAAAATACGAATAGGAAAAACAAGTTCCGAAAGTAGAATGGAAGAGCACGTGAACCAAAAACTAGAGAAACAGGAAAGATTGGGACAAATAAATCTATAAATTCAATTACTTAGAAGTAAAAAAACACAAATATACTCTATGCCAGTGCTTTTCAAACTTTTTCTACTGGAGCCTCACCCAACAGACCAAGGCAATGCCTGGGCCTCACCAGACTGACCAAGAGGGTGCCTGGGCCTCACCATCTGTTGTGAAAGTCCATTTAAAAGCTGAAAATAATGCTAGAGCTACCTTTCGCCCGTCTCCCGAGCTCTATATACTAATAAATTAAGAAATTAAGTAGAAAATTAATTAAAAATGTTGCTAAAATAGAGCTTTCTGCAAAAAGCAAAAAGACTGTGCAGATCATAGTTACTTTGTGAAAACTGGCTCCTCAGCTGGGCCTCACCAACAACTAGGGGGCGCCTCACCAACAACTAGGGGGCGCCTCACCAACAACTAGGGGGCGCCTCACAGTTTGAGAAGCACTGCTCTATGCAATTGGGTTAAGATTCTGCACAGGTGTTATATTTAGGTATTGTCCCTCACATAAGGCCGGCCTGGACCTCACAAAGCATAAAAAGGAACCAAATCCATCAGATAAGACATGAGAAAGTCACCCCCACCCCCTTGTAAAGTGTGCTCGTATGACTAAGGACCTCTGATCTGTATATTCCAACATAATTAAAGAGATTTTCTGACTATGCAAAGAAATTTTTGGATGTCGAGGTTTTAAAAAAAAAGCCATACTCTCCCCGTGCCCCACACCCCCTCCACCATCATCACCACTGCCTCTTTGAAGGTGCTTGATCTTTGCTGATCAGTGCTTCCTGAAATGCCCATTTAGCCAATCCGTGGTGGTAGCCAATCGTGTCACCATTATTGTCCGTCATTGGCTGGACAAGCATTTTCTGTGTGGAAGTAGTGATTAGCAGGGACCTGTGGGGGATGGGGGGATGGTAAGTATAATTAATTTTCTATGCTGGACAACCCCTTTAAATTTAAGAATAAAAAAAAAACGGATTGCCCATCAGACTCATTCTGTAAATATTTTTTTTTTTGTATTTTCTCATCGTTGATGTTGGGTTTCTAGTCCTTGATACATGCAGTCTGCTTATGTGAAAAGGTTTCTGAAGGAGCCCCCATCAACATCCATAGTCAATCACTGTTCCCATATATTAAAAAAAATATATTGTCAGGTGATGTTGTAAATGCCTCCTTTTAACCCTTGTGAAGTTGGTCTAATTGGTTTCCCTCATTATATTTTTGCGGTTTTTGTGGTCCTCATTGAGGCGACAGCGGATACTCAGAAATTACCACTGTAAAGTGATTTCTCTTCAGTCCGCGCTCCTCGGGCTTCTTGATGCGTCATCTCAGAGAGGAGAGTAGACAGTTTATAATGATCATAACCATATGGTTGTATCAGTACTTACAGCTGTCACCTTATTAGCTGTGCTGTTTGTTGCCATGAGTTCCAAATGTTGATGCTCGGACAGATGGTGGAGATGATCTTTGTTTGGCAGTGACGGTGAGGTGACCGTCAGACTTCGCCGGCTGGTAGGACATTGTGTAGAGGTAACTTTCTGCCACGGGTCAAGACTCTGCATCATCGGGTGTTTGGGTCAGGATATCGTTCTGTTGTTACCAGCTTAGGTGATTTTTTTATTTTATTTTTTTTTTAACATGAAAAAGTATTGTTAGTGATTTGTATCCTGTGACCACAAAACCATCTTCAATTGGATTTTGCTGGAAAAATATAGGCAGTAATTTATATGTGGAAAGGCAAGTTGGTGAGCTGACCTTCCATTACGTTTTGTAATAATGGTGGCGTGTATTGGGCAGTGCGGACCCACCCTGATGCTCATCAACCAATCATCAGTTCCCTCAGAAATAATCCAAAAACAGCCAGTCTGTGATTTCATGGTAAAGCCCTACTGTTTCATCGGCCGGACAGATCATGGACACCAGAAGACCATTGCTGTTGGGGTGTAACTTTTTTTTTTTTTTTTCATGTTACATGAAGCGATTATCGTTCGTACTTGGCTGATTACTGACCGCTCCGGACGATCATTGCTTGGTGTAATTGGGCTTTTTGAAAGGTCACGGTGTGCTGACATGCACAATGTCAGCTGATCCTGATCTTTCAACATGCTGAAACGATCAGCACAGCGACGGTCTGTTGTACATCGCTCCATGTAATAGGAATGGCAGCAGCAGACCGCTCTTTCCTATGGGCCTCCGGATGATCATCCCCCTGTGGGTGTAATAGCCCCGGCAGTGAGCCGGGAAGGAGCAGGAAGCGAGCACTGACATGACAGGTCGCTGGTCGCTTCCTCCACAACATTGGCCAGTATAATTAGAGCCTTAAAGCCCCTATTACACCGGGTGATCAGTGGGAGAAAGCGAGTGCCGACCTGTCAGGTCAGTGCTGGCTTGCTTCTCGTTCCCTGCTCGCTGCCAGCGCTATTATATGCCGAAACAGAGAGCGGGTAAGTCCAGGGAGGCTAAAGGGGGCATCTAAATATCGTCCGTGGAGCTCATAGGAGATAGGAGCGACGGCAGCAGATCGTTGCTCTAATAGTCGTAGGACTTTTAACATGGCTGATCATTGCCTTTTTATTACACAAAGCGATTATTGGCCGTAATGGCAGATAATTGGCCAAATATGGCTGATAATCACTTTGTGTAATGGGGCCATAAGACTTGACCCAGGCAACTTATTGTGAGGACTAGAGGCGAGGATGTTTCCTAATCTGTAGGCCACAAGGCGAGGGTTAAACACATGTACAATGTATTCCTCTTGTGCCGGCAGTGGATTGGATTTGATGATAGGATCTCCATGATACGTCGCCTGTAGCTTAAAGGGTTTTGAAAAGAAAATCATCTGTGACTGGTGCTAAGTTTGATGTGTATCTTCTGCTTGACCTGCTGAGTTACAGGTCAGACGCACAATGACACAGTCAATCACATCAAAAGAGGGACGAGGTGGCGATGGAGAATACTGAACCTGCAATGTGTCAGTCCCTGATCCCCACCATGATGCCACAATGCCATGGTAAGGAGTCCTCCAGCTGGCAGGCTCTCTCTACTTGCCATTTCTTCCCTCTTCACCAATGGATAAAGTTTCCCCGTCTACTGTTTCTTTAAAGCCGCATTTTTTAATATAACCTGGAAGATGAGAGCCGAAGCTGTGGACACGCTCACCAGTGATCACAGCTGGTAACCATATGCTGAACCCCCTAGTATAGTTACAGAAGGTTCCTAAAACTACAAATCCCAGCACACCCTGACCTCAGCTTCACAACAGCTGGATTGTCGTAGTCGTGCACACCTGTGAGTGCAGACGATTCCTCTATAGACGCCTTATTGTGCTGGAACAAAGCTTGGCATGGGTGCCAGGAGCAGAGGAGTTAAGAGCTGTAACGTAGCCCGCAGCAGGTTCTGTAAGCACTAGAACAATGCTTACATTGTCACGGCCCCGGGGAGCATTGTCGCTGATTTACTGGACAAAAAGGTGACTTCATTTGGATAGAAGAATGCTTGGACAGGCGGATGAGTCAGGGGTGCCGTGTCAGGGGTCAGCACCAATGAATCTTATGAGATCGCTCATGAGGACTGATGGGATACCTGGTGCTGAGTCTCGTCAGATGGTTGCAGAGTGACCCCATTGTCAGGGATACAGAGCAGCATTGTGAGGGTTGGGAAATGTTGGGGGTTGTAGTCTCTCGACAGCCGCAGGTTGCAGGCCAGCGTTGGAGGGTTCTTATTAGTAACACATTACTGCGGTGATTTTATGTCTCCATTTGCAGCGCTGTAGTACTCGGGTTCACTTTGGGACACCATCCATAGATCCGTGTTTACCTCTCCGTCGTGATTGTCAGTTGTCTCCAAGAAACAGTAATTGGCTAAAAGAAAAAAGCCGGAGAAATTCTTGTTTGCTAATCCTGTAATTACTTATGTGAGTCTCAAGAGCTTCTGGAGTCTGGTCGGTGGCGATGGGTGGGATGACGCGTGCCGGTCCTGCCGATCTCCGCTCCATGACTCTGCATTGGTTTTTAGTTAGTATTTTGGGTACGGTGAAGGGAACAATGAAGGTTTATTGTACTAAAGGTTCCTTAGTATATGTTGTGTACATCTATAGATCTACTGATCAGAATACAAAGAAAGTGGGATATGTGATAGAAGTGGGGAACTTCCCTTAAAATTGGGGACACTTGGATTTTCCTTTAATTGTTGATCATCCATTATACACGTAGGGTTTGAGGACGCCCTTATAATGATCTTCTCCCTACTTTATATGTTGACTGGAGGCAGGTGGCATCCTTGTTATTGGGCAGATAGGCAGCTCCTGTATGGTCCATTGGTCGCCCCAGTTTGCTCCCGTGAGATTTTTTTAGGCTGTGCCCCCAACATCACCACTCAGCTTATATTATTGTGATCCCTGGCACTATTACGAGACGTGTGTGAACAATACCCACTCTCCACATTACATGGTAACTCGCTACAGAATATGTTGGCATATACAGAAAATTTGTTTGGCTGGTAATTTTGTATCCTTCTGTCTGTCATACGGAGCGTTCGGTTAGTAATTCTGTATCCAGCGTCTGTCATACGGAGCGTTCGGTTAGTAATTCTGTATCCAGCGTCTGTGATACGGAGCGTCCGGCTGGTAATTCTGTATCCTCCGTCTGTGATACGGACCATCCAGCTGGTAATTCTGTATCCTCCGTCTGTGATACGGAGTGTCCGGCTGGTAATTCTGTATCCAGCGTCTGTGATACGGAGTGTCCGGCTGGTAATTCTGTATCCAGCGTCTGTGATACGGAGCGTCCGGCTGGTAATTCTGTATCCAGCGTCTGTGATACGGAGCGTCCGGCTGTTAATTCTGTATCCTCCGTCTGTGATACGGAGCGTCCGGCTGGTAATTCTGTATCCAGCGTCTGTGATACAGAGCGTCTGGCTGGTAATTCTGTATCCTGTCCGTGATACGGAGCGTCCGACTGGTAATTCTGTATCCAGCGTCTGTGATACGGAGCGTCCGGCTGGTAATTCTGTATCCAGCGTCTGTGATACGGAGCGTTCTGCTGGTAATTCTATATCCTCCATCTGTTATATGGAGCGTCTGACTGGTAATTCTGTATCCTCTGCCTGTAATACGGAGCGTCCAGCTGGTAACTCTGTATCCTCCGTCTGTGATACGGAGCGTCCGGCTGGTAACTCTGTATCCTCCATCTGTGATACGGAGCGTCCGGCTGGTAATTCTGTATCCAGTGATTGTTATACGGAGCGTCCGGCTCGTAATTCTGTATCCAGTGTCTGTGATACAGAGCGTTCTGCTGGTAATTCTGTATCCTGTCCGTGATACGGAGCGTCCGACTGGTAATTCTGTATCCTCCGCCTGTAATACGGAGCATTCTGCTGGTAATTCTGTATCCTGCGTCTGTTACAGAGCGTCTGGCTGGTAATTCTGTATCCTCCGCCTGTGATACGGAGCGTCCGGCTGGTAATTCTGTATCCTCCGCCTGTGATACGGAGCGTCCGGCTGGTAATTCTGTATCCAGCGTCTGTGATACGGAGCGTCCGGCTGGTAATTCTGTATCCAGCGTCTGTGATACGGAGCGTCCGGCTGGTAATTCTGTATCCTGTCTGTAATACGGAGCGTCCGGCTGGTAATTCTGTATCCTCCGCCTGTGATACGGAGCGTCCGGCTGGTAATTCTGTATCTTCCGCCTGTGATACGGAGCGTCCGGCTGGTAATTCTGTATCCTCCGCCTGTGATACGGAGCGTCCGGCTGGTAATTCTGTATCCTCCGCCTGTGATACGGAGCGTCCGGCTGGTAATTCTGTATCCTCCGCCTGTGATACGGAGCGTCCGGCTGGTAATTCTGTATCCTCCGCCTGTGATACGGAGCGTCCGGCTGGTAATTCTGTATCCTCCGCCTGTGATACGGAGCGTCCGGCTGGTAATTCTGTATCCTCCGCCTGTGATACGGAGCGTCCGGCTGGTAATTCTGTATCCTCCGCCTGTGATACGGAGCGTCCGGCTGGTAATTCTGTATCCTGTCTGTAATACGGAGCGTCCGGCTGGTAATTCTGTATCCTGTCTGTAATACGGAGCGTCCGGCTGGTAATTCTGTATCCTGCGCCTGTAAT
>NC_091467.1:2997545-3037545 GCF_027789765.1 Dendropsophus ebraccatus | reverse complement strand
AGTATAATAAAGGATGTAACTCGGGATCAGTAATGTAATGTACACAGTGACCCCCCCCAGCAGAATAGTGGGTGTATACGGTGTATGTGGGCAGGCCGCCAGCCTCTTGGATGTACCTGTACACAGTGATATAAATGGCAGCGTTGCTCCTCTCCTAAATCTTGTGCTATGAGAGCTGTTTTCCCAGGCCGTGTGCCGGTGAGAGCGGATTACCATTGATCATTAAAATGAACGATATTGTTGATCTGTGGATTTATCACGGTGACGCTTGCTGTTCCACGAGATGAGTGATTCTCCGCGCACGCCGTGTTCTCTCGGTGAGCAGAGGATGTGGAATTATTTGGAGGAGGATAATGTGATTGACAAGTCCCGGGGATACTGAGCAGGTAGCAGAATGATCCGGAATAGCAGAGCGTAACCACTTAACGGCCGTGTTCTGGTGTGCGGCCCTCTGTGGCCCCGGCATCATCTTCTATCAGTATCTCGTGTTAGGCCTATTAGTGTCTCCGCAGTCGTGGATGATGGAGACAATGGCCGAGTGGCAGGTTTTATTTCTTTATGGGCAGAGATGGAGGAGACCCGATGACCACCGCTCTTCTTCATCTTACTTACCTTCCTGCTTCTCTTTTTTTATACTTTTTGTAATTTTTGGATGTGGTCAGATTTCTATACATGGGACTCCGGCCCTTATCTTACACTCTGGAGGGGCCGAGGTTTCTCTCTTTATGTAGAACATGTGAGCGGACCCCCGCAGGAATAGGGGCTGCAGTGATTGAGGCGTCTCTGGTCCCCGCCAGGATCACGGCCTCCTTCTCCGTTCTTTCGCAGCTGTGTACCAGAGAGTCTCGCTTTCCTGCATTCATACATCTGTCCTCAAGGAACCTGGGAAAAAACTAAACCTGTAGACAAAAGAAGTGGAGTTATTGTCAGTAAGCCGATGAGCCCACCAGACGATCCTCGGCCTCGCCGATATAGGAAACAAGACGGCCATAGCTTTCATGTAGTCACCGTCCAGCGTATTTAAAGGGGTGCCCAGAGGTGTAGTGCTCCCCATGTGGGTAGGAGACAGATCAGCAGAAATTGATGTCCTGCAGCTTCTTACACTACAGGTGCCGGGTCCAGCTGCTTATATTCTGCAGACAGCCGGCTGGGACGTTGGGTCATCCCATTATAAGTGATTCTGATGTAGAGCCATGGTGGGGTGCTGCACTCCCACAGGAGCCTGTCAGAATGGCCGCTGCTCAGCGTTACTTGTGCGGATGGCTCTGCTCTGTGCACTGTTTGCCCCAGCCTCTTCCTGTGAGCTGTATGTAGCGGGTATAGATGGAAGGCGTCCCTCAGAACGGCGTTGTTTCTCGGCAGCTATTGTTTGTGTCCCTGTTTGCGGCTGCGTTACACAAGCGCTCGTCCTTGTTGTGATTGTTTTTGTTCAGGTGTTCTCATAGAGCAGATAAGTATCGCCGGGCGATTTGTAGAGCAGTAGCAGATGTTCCGGGAGCGGCGGTCTGGGAGCGCTCGCCATCAATCCTGACCTGCTTTTGTAATATGACTCTGTGAACAGAACATTTTGCACATACGAGACACAAACGCTTTTGTTTCTTTGTGTATTATGCTCCTGCTCCCAGAGATTCAGACAAAAGACCTAGGAGAGAGAGAGGGAAAAAACCCACAAGGAGCAAGTCTTCCCTTTCTTCATTCACCTTGTATTGTCTTGCAGACTTAAGAGAGCAGAATGTCTCGGAGTACTTCTTCAGAAGCGATAACCGCTCCGCTCTATAGCGCAGTTTGCTCTCCAATGTGGCTGCCAGGTGTTTTCTTTAACACATTTTATTAACCCGTCTCTACCTGCTGTGTGCAGTGAAATGTACCGTATATACACAGTGCACAATCTTTACTCAGACTTAAGGCTTAACCCTATTACACATGCAAAAAAGGAGTCCGTGGAGCCTCAGTAGCGAGTCTCAATACACTGGAATGGCAGATACCCCTACCCTGTTACCACGGGGTGCCTCCAGATGGGGAGAGCAGCACACCACGGAGTGCCTCCAGATGGGGAGAGCAGCACACCACCCTGATAGGTAGCCTGTTACCACGGAGTGCCTCCTGATGGGGAGAGCAGCACACCACCCTGATAGGTAACCTGTTACCACGGAGTGCCTCCTGATGGGGAGAGCAGCACACCACCCTGATAGGTAACCTGTTACCACGGGGTGCCTCCAGATGGGGAGAGCAGCACACCACCCTGATAGGTAACCTGTTACCACGGGGTGCCTCCAGATGGGGAGAGCAGCACACCACCCTGATAGGTAACCTGTTACCACGGAGTGCCTCCAGATGGGGAGAGCAGCACACCACCCTGATAGGTAACCTGTTACCACGGAGTGCCTCCAGATGGGGAGAGCAGCACACCACCCTGATAGGTAACCTGTTACCACGGAGTGCCTCCTGATGGGGAGAGCAGCACACCACCCTGATAGGTAACCTGTTACCACGGGGTGCCTCCAGATGGGGAGAGCAGCACACCACCCTGATAGGTAACCTGTTACCACGGAGTGCCTCCAGATGGGGAGAGCAGCACACCACCCTGATAGGTAACCTGTTACCACGGAGTGCCTCCAGATGGGGAGAGCAGCACACCACCCTGATAGGTAGCCTGTTACCACGGAGTGCCTCCAGATGGGGAGAGCAGCACACTACCCTGATAGGTAACCTGTTACCACGGGGTGCCTCCAGATGGGGAGAGCAGCACACCACCCTGATAGGTAACCTGTTACCACGGGGTGCCTCCAGATGGGGAGAGCAGCACACCACCCTGATAGGTAACCTGTTACCACGGAGTGCCTCCAGATGGGGAGAGCAGCACACCACCCTGATAGGTAACCTGTTAAGTCCCACTCGGTTGTGAACATTGGAACATAAATAGAGCAATACCCGGGTGGCCCCTTTTGTGTCAAACTCTAACTCTGTTAGGGTACGTGCACACTACAGAATGGCGACAAAAAACCCGTTGTGCATTCTGCAGCTCGCACCTGCTCGCGGACTGCGGTGGGCGTGCACGTCTCCACCCGTGTCATAGACTCCATTCTATGCACAGGCGGATTCCTTCGGGCATCCAAAGAATGAAGATTATTCCAGGTTAGGGGGGAACATACTTCCAAGAACAGTGCCACTGTCAACCTCAGGTTTGCAGTATTGGAACTTGGCTCCATTCACATAAATGACACTGATTTGCAATACTGTACACACACTGAAGACAACTGTGGCCCTGTATTTGGAAGAATTCAGCTAGAATAACCACTTTACCAGTTAGGCAGGGCAGGGCAGGGATGGGGAACTTTCGGCCCTTGAGCTGTTGCAAACGGCGGAATCCACCAGTGCATAGAATGAAGTCTGTGACACGGGCGGAGATGTGCCCGCTGCAGTCCGCGAGCGGCGGATTCTGCGCCATATTTTTTTCGTCAAATTTACCCTTACGAGTATAGCGACATGACAAGGGTTACCAAGGCCAGGCATCCATCCACAGACAGCTGTTTCGGGTATTTGCCCCTTGTCAGTGTGGAGCAGGATTCTGGCTAGTTGGGGCAATGAAAAATAGGCCAACAAAACACAGTAATTACTGAACTCGGGGAGATCAGAGAAAAAGTTACAATGAAGTGCTCAATGAAGAGTCTCCACTGATGCCCCCTAAAAATTAAAATATGCAAAAAAGAAGTCCGTGGAGCCTCGGTGGCGAGTCTCAAAACACGGGAATCTCCCAGAGCTCAGTTATTGCTGTGATTTGTTTACCCTATTACACAAAGCTATTATTAGCCATATTTGACCAATTATCGTCCATTACGACGATAATCGCTTTGTGTAATAAAAGGCAACGATCAGCCGACATGCACAATGTCAGCTGATCGTTGTCTTTCAATGACTATATAGCAACAATCTGCTGCCGTTGCTTTGTGTAATAGGAGTTTTTCTTCAGAACTTTGCTTTCCCTTTGTTGTAGCCACAGGTTTGGCTCTCATCCACGTTGACCCCCATAGATGTGATGATCAGACATACCTCTATGACGTTACTAGTTCTGAGAAGTCACTGACATTCTGTAGACAATTGCTCTAGTGAATAAATGATGTACATAACACAATGTTGATGTGTGCTCACTAAATTCGAAGGGCTATGCTTATAACTGACATGGCTGGATTGGCTTTACTGGATGGCTGTTGCTGCTCGAGGGTGGAGTTAGTGCAGAGAAGAAACGTCTCTGTCTCAGTAGGTTCTAGGCTCCAGTGTCATAGTGTAGTCAAAGGATTAACACATTTATGATGATGCTACAACTTTTGGAATGAGTAGCTTCCCCTTAAAGTAAGGACTGGTTGGTATCGCTGTTGGTTTTGTGAAGACTGTGTTCATGTTCTTTACTTAACGTGGGTTCTTGAGCCTTAAAGGCCTAACCTTTTCCCACACAGACGTAAGGCCTCACACTACTGCTCTCTATAAGTAAGTAGCCCTGATACTCCCATTGTTACAATTAGGCCTGATACTACTGTTATTAGGATGACACTACATCTACTACGCCTTATACTACTACTGTGCCTGATACCATGACACATTCGTATTCCCACCACAAGTTACAAGGTGACAAAGAAAAAAACACCATCATTTGCCCTCGGGCCACCTCATTGCCTCACGGTGGTTGAGCTTGAACCCTACATTTCATGATTCCATGTCACCACATTACTCCACCATGGCTCAGCAGGAACCCTACATTCATGGCTTGCACCCTGAGCCCCTGTCACCACATTACTTCACCATGGTTCAGCAGGAAGGAACACTACATTCATGGCTTGCACCCTGATCCCCTGTCACCACATTACTTCACCATGGTTCAGCAGGAACCCTACATTCATGGCTTGCACCCTGATCCCCTCACCACGTTACTCCACCATGGCTCAGCAGGAAGGAACACTACATTCATGGCTTGCACCCTGATCCCCTCACCACATTACTCCACCATGGCTCAGCAGGAAGGAACACTACATTCATGGCTTGAACCCTGATCCCCTCACCACGTTACTCCACCATGGCTCAGCAGGAAGGAACCCTACATTCATGGCTTGCACCCTGATCCCCTCACCACATTACTCCACCATGGCTCAGCAGGAAGGAACACTACATTCATGGCTTGAACCCTGATCCCCTCACCACGTTACTCCACCATGGCTCAGCAGGAAGGAACCCTACATTCATGGCTTGCACCCTGATCCCCTCACCACATTACTCCACCATGGCTCAGCAGGAAGGAACACTACATTCATGGCTTGCACCCTGATCCCCTCACCACGTTACTCCACCATGGCTCAGCAGGAACCCTACATTCATGGCTTGCACCCTGATCCCCTGTCACCACATTACTTCACCATGGTTCAGCAGGAACCCTACATTCATGGCTTGCACCCTGATCCCCTCACCACGTTACTCCACCATGGCTCAGCAGGAAGGAACCCTACATTCATGGCTTGCACCCTGAGCCCCTGTCACCACATTACTTCACCATGGTTCAGCAGGAACCCTACATTCATGGCTTGTAGCGCAGGGGAGTTTTCAGACAGACGAGATGCTCTGCAGAACATAAACCTCCATTCATTTCATTTTCTCTGTCATTCAAAAAGCCCTAAGAAGAAAGTCTTATATGCTAGAAATCCCAGTGACTGTGTCAGCATGCAGAGCGGCTGGCAGGCGGCGGTCTACCTGTGACATGGCGTTATTGTTGGAGTAATGAAGGCCGGGGCGCGCTCAGGTGCAGGCGTGTTATTAGTATGTGATTGTCATGCGGTAAATAATGCTGAGCTTGTATGGCTTCTATAGAAGGCACAATGCACATAATTACAGAGCAGATATTGGACAGAACCCACCCGTGTAATTGGAAAAGTCTTCAACTTGCCAGGTTCTCGTCACAGAGACAGAAGGAGCCTTTGCATGTTGGCGCTAGACGCCCGTGTAGGGTTTTTATTTTCTGCCGAGAGCAGCAGATTCAATGATTAATAATAACTCACTTGTCGGCTACATTAAAGGCCCTCGCTGTCTCTGTGCGACGCGCTTCCGTCCTCCTAAAGCGCCGGGATGTACAGGAATTCACGCTCCTTATAGGAACAAAACATTAAACACCGAGCGTGAAAAGCGTCTAAAATCTCCTACAGTCACGATGGAAATGGCAGAACTTAAATGTCGCCTGAAGACAAATGACTCCGGCACAGATGAGACGCTCCGACTGCGCTACAGAGAGCAGGAGGGTCCACAAAGCACGGACACAGAGGATAAGCTGGAGATCTGTGGTGGTGAGGGGGGTAGTGCCAGTCCTGCAGGGCAGAGGAGGGTATCCCGTCATTGTTCCTCCGGATGAGGCTTAAACCAAGCAAACAAACATGTTCATTCGCATCAGTTATGGAGCAGGTGGAGTAACCGCAGGTACGCGTCTCCCCCGATCTCTGTAATAGAGAGAGCTCCTGGCCTTAAACAGGACGACTCCTAGCGCCCCCCAAATGTAAATGAGAATTACTCAAGATCTCTGCTTGATGTCAGTGAATGGAATGATAGATGCCGAATCGAAAGTATCTTAGAAAGTTGGAGGATTTTTCAGTACTGGAGACTTGATAACTTCTCAAAGGGATTATCCAGGATTAGATAAAACACAGCTACTTTCTTGCAAATACAGCGCCTCCCCTGTCCCCAGGTTGTGTGTGGTATTGCTATTTGGCTCCATTCACATCAATGGAACTGAGCTGCAGAAACCCACACCTGAAACCCAACCTGAAGAAAAGAGACCTGCTGTTTGTGCCAGAAAGCAGACATGTTTTTCTAAATCTGGACAAGCCTTTTAAGCGATCTGCAGAACAGGGGCATTGCTGATCTGAAAGGTGAGGGACCTGCCGAAACTTCTCTTAAGTTCCCAGTCTCGGATTAGCTTTATCCTTATTCGTCAAAGTAATTCCACTACAATGCCTGATAGTACTACTTGATCCTATAATTTTGACTGGGCCTGATCGCTCCATGGCTTCGGGGCCTGATCCCATGATAGCTTCGGGGCCTGATCCCATGATAGCTTCTGGCCCTGGTCCCGTAATGCCTTTGGGCCCTGGTCCCGCAATGGCTTTGGGCCCTGGTCCCGTGATGGCTTCGGGCCCTGGTCCCGTGATGGCTTCTGGCCCTAGTCCCATGATGGCTTCGGGGCCTAGCCCTTCAACCACTACTGGGCTTGAGCCTATGACTGCTTCTGGCTCTGGTCCTATGACTGCTTCTGGCTCTGGTCCTATGACTGCTTCTGGGCCTGATCTGGTGATGAATACTTAGCCTAACACCTCCTACCTGCGGAATTATTAATTTGCATCTTGGTCCAGCTTCCAGGTACCTCCTTCCGTTCTGTAAGTGCCCTCCATGTATAATACGGTCTGGATTCTTTGGGTATGAAGCAGTTCTTCAGCCCGCACCCCTACATCACCTCTGTATATGCCTATTTTGACAGCTATGATAGGATTAGCGGATGAATAAAAAAAAGGATAGAAGAAAATTCCTTCTTGATCAGGCTTAAGTCCGCCGAATGTCAGGCTCAGAGCTGGATAACTCGGTGTCTCTATTTAACGTCGGAGCTGATGGCTTCCTGACAGCTTTATACATGACAGCTCTATATCCACTCATGCAGCACAATTATGTTTCAGCTAATTTGATGAATCAACTTGATGTTCTTCAGTCCCAGTTGGCTTCCACAACGTATGTGCTCGATTTTCTGCTAGAGGTCAAAAATAAGCTTTAAAATTTGGCTAATCGTATTAGATCTTTACTACACGCCTGGCGAAATAATCGTTGGACCTCTATCATGGACAGGAGCCAAATAGAGAGCGATACGAGGTGAAGTCTGATGGAGAATGATGGTTTTACTGCTTTCTGTGCTCGCTGTACAATATCTGCTTTATCTCTATGATGGGTTCTATACGGACTTCATCAGGGCCAGTATTATAGGTATGTAGCCGCACAGGCTCTGCTAGGGGTAGCTGCCTGCATTATAGGTATGTAGCCGCACAGGCTCTGGTAGGGGTAGCTGCCTGTATTATAGGTATGTAGCCGCACAGGCTCTGGTAGGGGTAGCTGCCTGTATTATAGGTATGTAGCCGCACAGGCTCTGGTAGGGGTAGCTGCCTGTATTATAGGTATGTAGCCGCACAGGCTCTGCTAGGGGTAGCTGCCTGTATTATAGGTATGTAGCCGCACAGGCTCTGGTAGGGGTAGCTGCCTGTATTATAGGTATGTAGCCGCACAGGCTCTGCTAGGGGTAACTGCCTGTATTATAGGTATGTAGCCGCACAGGCTCTGGTAGGGGTAACTGCCTGCATTATAGGTATGTAGCCGCACAGGCTCTGCTAGGGGTAGCTGCCTGTATTATAGGTATGTAGCCACACAGGCTCTGGTAGGGGTAGCTGCCTGTATTATAGGTATGTAGCCGCACAGGCTCTGCTAGGGGTAACTGCCTGTATTATAGGTATGTAGCCGCACAGGCTCTGGTAGGGGTAGCTGCCTGTATTATAGGTATGTAGCCGCACAGGCTCTGGTAGGGGTAGCTGCCTGTATTATAGGTATGTAGCCGCACAGGCTCTGCTAGGGGTAGCTGCCTGTATTATAGGTATGTAGCCGCACAGGCTCTGCTAGGGGTAGCTGCCTGTATTATAGGTATGTAGCCGCACAGGCTCTGGTAGGGGTAGCTGCCTGTATTATAGGTATGTAGCCGCACAGGCTCTGGTAGGGGTAGCTGCCTGCATTATAGGTATGTAGCCGCACAGGCTCTGCTAGGGGTAGCTGCCTGTATTATAGGTATGTAGCCGCACAGGCTCTGGTAGGGGTAGCTGCCTGTATTATAGGTATGTAGCCGCACAGGCTCTGGTAGGGGTAGCTGCCTGTATTATAGGTATGTAGCCGCACAGGCTCTGCTAGGGGTAGCTGCCTGCATTATAGGTATGTAGCCGCACAGGCTCTGGTAGGGGTAGCTGCCTGCATTATAGGTATGTAGCCGCACAGGCTCTGCTAGGGGTAACTGCCTGTATTATAGGTATGTAGCCGCACAGGCTCTGCTAGGGGTAGCTGCCTGTATTATAGGTATGTAGCCGCACAGGCTCTGCTAGGGGTAGCTGCCTGTATTATAGGTATGTAGCCGCACAGGCTCTGCTAGGGGTAGCTGCCTGTATTATAGGTATGTAGCCGCACAGGCTCTGGTAGGGGTAACTGCCTGTATTATAGGTATGTAGCCGCACAGGCTCTGCTAGGGGTAGCTGCCTGTATTATAGGTATGTAGCCGCACAGGCTCTGCTAGGGGTAGCTGCCTGTATTATAGGTATGTAGCCGCACAGGCTCTGGTAGGGGTAGCTGCCTGTATTATAGGTATGTAGCCGCACAGGCTCTGGTAGGGGTAGCTGCCTGTATTATAGGTATGTAGCCGCACAGGCTCTGGTAGGGGTAGCTGCCTGTATTATAGGTATGTAGCCGCACAGGCTCTGGTAGGGGTAGCTGCCTGTATTATAGGTATGTAGCCGCACAGGCTCTGCTAGGGGTAGCTGCCTGCATTATAGGTATGTAGCCGCACAGGCTCTGGTAGGGGTAGCTGCCTGTATTATAGGTATGTAGCCGCACAGGCTCTGGTAGAGGTAGCTGCCTGCATTATAGGTATGTAGCCGCACAGGCTCTGCTAGGGGTAGCTGCCTGTATTATAGGTATGTAGCCGCACAGGCTCCTGTAGGGGTAGCTGCCTGTATTATAGGTATGTAGTTGCAGCTGAACAGGCTTCGGTAGGGGTAGCTGCCTGTATTATAGGTATGTAGCCGCACAGGCTCCTGTAGGGGTAGCTGCCTGTATTATGGATATGTAGTTGCAGCTGAACAGGCTCCGGTAGGGGTAGCTGCCTGGTGGAGGCTGGAGGAGGCACTCGGCCTTCGGTGAGCTCTTTCCATTGATCTGTCATGGCGTACCACAGCGTAAACTCTCTGACGGATTGCTTTAGTAGAATGCCAGCAGCCGCAGAAATAACTTCTGACTGGTTCTGAGACTCTGAAAACATTCACAATTTAGAGAGCGGCCGGGGCCTGGACTGTGTATCTGTCAGGAGAGGAGGGAACATGGGAACCACATGCTGAATAGAGACCCGTATTAAACCGCCCCATGTGGACATGGCCGTGCACTCAGGTAATCCCACCACCAGACGAGCTAATAACTCCCAGCATGGCCGCCTCTGTCTGCAAGGGTTAAGTATGGCCGCTGTATTCAAAGAAGGTTTCAGGAGATAGAAACGTCCCTGGGCCCCATCTCCTAGAGGGTCTCCCAAGGACTGGGCCACTATGTGCAGCATACCTAGAATACTGTATCGTCCCTGCCCCGGACCACCAGGGAGTATAACATTTATCCTTACACACTCTGACCACCAGGAAGTATAACATTTACCGTTACACTCTCTCAGACCACCAGGGAGTATAACATTTATCCTTACACTCTCAGACCACCAGGGGGTATAACATTTATCCTTACACACTCTCAGACCACCAGGGAGTATAACATTTATCCTTACACTCTCTGACCACCAGGGAGTATAACATTTATCCTTACACACTCTCAGACCACCAGGGAGTATAACATTTATCCTTACACACTCTGACCACCAGGGAGTATAACATTTATCCTTACACACTCTGACCACCAGGGAGTATAACATTTATCCTTACACACTCTGACCACCAGGGAGTATAACATTTATCCTTACACACTCTGACCACCAGGAAGTATAACATTTACCGTTACACTCTCTCAGACCACCAGGGAGTATAACATTTATCCTTACACTCTCAGACCACCAGGGGGTATAACATTTATCCTTACACACTCTCAGACCACCAGGGAGTATAACATTTATCCTTACACTCTCTGACCACCAGGGAGTATAACATTTATCCTTACACACTCTCAGACCACCAGGGAGTATAACATTTATCCTTACACACTCTGACCACCAGGGAGTATAACATTTATCCTTACACACTCTGACCACCAGGGATTATAACATTTATCCTTACACACTCTGACCACCAGGAAGTATAACATTTACCGTTACACTCTCTCAGACCACCAGGGAGTATAACATTTATCCTTACACACTCTGACCACCAGGGGGTATAACATTTATCCTTACACTCTGACCACCAGGGAGTATAACATTTATCCTTACACACTCTGACCACCAGGGAGTATAACATTTATCCTTACACACTCTGACCACCAGGGAGTATAACATTTACCGTTACACTCTCTCAGACCACCAGGGAGTATAACATTTATCCTTACACACTCTGACCACCAGGGGGTATAACATTTATCCTTACACTCTGACCACCAGGGAGTATAACATTTATCCTTACACACACTGACCACCAGGGAGTATAACATTTATCCTTACACACTCTGACCACCAGGGAGTATAACATTTATCCTTACACTCTCTCAGACCACCAGGGAGTATAACATTTATCCTTACACACACTGACCACCAGGGAGTATAACATTTATCCTTACACACTCTGACCACCAGGGAGTATAACATTTACCGTTACACTCTCTCAGACCACCAGGGAGTATAACATTTATCCTTACACACTCTGACCACCAGGGGGTATAACATTTATCCTTACACTCTGACCACCAGGGAGTATAACATTTATCCTTACACACACTGACCACCAGGGAGTATAACATTTATCCTTACACACTCTGACCACCAGGGAGTATAACATTTATCCTTACACTCTCTCAGACCACCAGGGAGTATAACATTTATCCTTACACACACTGACCACCAGGGAGTATAACATTTATCCTTACATCTGACCACCAGGGAGTATAACATTTATCCTTACACACTCTGACCACCAGGGAGTATAACATTTATCCTTACACTCTGACCACCAGGAAGTATAACATTTACCGTTACACTCTCTCAGACCACCAGGGAGTATAACATTTACCGTTACACTCTCTCAGACCACCAGGGAGTATAACATTTACCGTTACACTCTCTCAGACAACCAGGTATCCTAAAAGCTATGGCAACCGTGTCCGTGACTATAAACTTACTAGAAACGTCCTATAAAACTGGCCCCAATGCAATGACGACTTATGCCTGACTACTTATTGCCTTATAGAGAGGTTGGTTGATCTCCACCCTGGCGCGCCATGTTACCTCCAGGAGGCGCTGTGTTCTCCTGGACTCCGCACTATGTGGATAGGTTAGACTCGGCACGGGGTGCTGTAACTTACTGTAATATATTGCTCTTACCTGATTGTAGGATGTTGCGGCTTGTAGGGGTGAAGGGGTTAAGAGCGTTATGGTTTGTAGAGTGGATGAGCGTCTCTCGGTGAGGAATGTCTGGGCACCTTCCAATGTGTGCTCTGCCTGTTTACACTTCATAGGGTGGCATTTTAGATCACGCCTGACCGAACGTAGAGACATCCCAAGATATCACTCTTGGCGGACGTCCTACTGACACAGACCTTATAATGCCGGCTGATTTTTTTTTATCATCCTCTTCCACCATCTCTAGGTCGTCCACCGGAGAAGGTCGCTGATTAAACTAGTCGCTGTCTTTGAACAAACTTTGCATAAATTACCTGTAAAAGTAAAGTTTTGTAATGTATCTTATCAGAGAAAAATGCTGCTTTCTCCTTTTATCAGGTTAATCTCCTTCTTTTTCTAAACTCCTTCATTCTTAAAAGCAGCTCATAAATGTCTTGGGTCTACAAGGCATCAGCTCACTGAAGGATTAGGTTACATTCTGCCCATGCAAGTCTACTGGTGAGGGGGGGGGGGGGATGTAATTGGAGAGAGTGCACCAACTTTCTCTCCGTATTAGATCTCACCCCAGTGCTTGTCTTACAGCTTACACTACTCAGTACAACTCCTTAATGTAATTTAGTGTACTTTTTGAATCGATTATATAAAGGTCTATGGTGCATGCTCCCCTCTTCTGTGTATATATACAGTGTATGGAGACATAGCAGCTAGTCTCCTGCTTCTGAGGGTGTACTATAGAGATATAGGGGAGCAGGACCCCCTCTTCTGTATATACAGTGTATGGAGACATCATAGCAGCTAGTCTCCTGCTTCTGGGGGTGTACTATAGAGATATAGGGGAGCAGGACCCCCTCTTCTGTATATACAGTGTATGGAGACATCATAGCAGCTAGTCTCCTGCTTCTGAGGGTGTACTATAGAGATATAGGGGAGCAGGACCCCCTCTTCTGTATATACAGTGTATGGAGACATAGCAGCTAGTCTCCTGCTTCTCAGGGTGTACTATAGAGATATAGGGGAGCAGGACCCCCTCTTCTGTATATACAGTGTATGGAGACATCATAGCAGCTAGTCTCCTGCTTCTCAGGGTGTACTATAGAGATATAGGGGGGCAGGACCCCCTCTTCTGTGTATACAGTGTATGGAGACATAGCAGCTAGTCTCCTGCTTCTGAGGGTGTACTATAGAGATATAGGGGAGCAGGACCCCCTCTTCTGTATATACAGTGTATGGAGACATCATAGCAGCTAGTCTCCTGCTTCTCAGGGTGTACTATAGAGATATAGGGGAGCAGGACCCCCTCTTCTGTATATACAGTGTATGGAGACATAGCAGCTAGTCTCCTGCTTCTGAGGGTGTACTATAGAGATATAGGGGAGCAGGACCCCCTCTTCTGTATATACAGTGTATGGAGACATCATAGCAGCTAGTCTCCTGCTTCTCAGGGTGTACTATAGAGATATAGGGGAGCAGGACCCCCTCTTCTGTATATACAGTGTATGGAGACATCATAGCAGCTAGTCTCCTGCTTCTCAGGGTGTACTATAGAGATATAGGGGAGCAGGACCCCCTCTTCTGTATATACAGTGTATGGAGACATCATAGCAGCTAGTCTCCTGCTTCTCAGGGTGTACTATAGAGATATAGGGGAGCAGGACCCCCTCTTCTGTGTATATACAGTGTATGGAGACATAGCAGCTAGTCTCCTGCTTCTGAGGGTATACTATAGAGATATAGGGGAGCAGGACCCCCTCTTCTGTATATACAGTGTATGGAGACATAGCAGCTAGTCTCCTGCTTCTGAGGGTGTACTATAGAGATATAGGGGAGCAGGACCCCCTCTTCTGTATATACAGTGTATGGAGACATAGCAGCTAGTCTCCTGCTTCTGAGGGTGTACTATAGAGATATAGGGGAGCAGGACCCCCTCTTCTGTGTATACAGTGTATGGAGACATAGCAGCTAGTCTCCTGCTTCTGAGGGTGTACTATAGAGATATAGGGGAGCAGGACCCCCTCTTCTGTGTATACAGTGTATGGAGACATAGCAGCTAGTCTCCTGCTTCTGAGGGTGTACTATAGGGATATAGGGGAGCAGGACCCCCTCTTCTGTATATACAGTGTATGGAGACATAGCAGCTAGTCTCCTGCTTCTGAGGGTGTACTATAGAGATATAGGGGAGCAGGACCCCCTCTTCTATATATACAGTGTATGGAGACACCATAGCAGATATTCTATACTTACTAGCTCAGAGACAATTGCATATTAGATCTGGAATATTCAGAGTGGAAAACTGTAAAAAAAAAAGTCCTATAAGTTATGTAATAGCCAGAAATAGGGGGCCTCCTCGTGTACACATGACACCTTATCCTATAGAGGTGTTGTAAGGTTAGTGACGGTATCAGCTTTAGGTGACGGTCTGGCATTGAGCTCCTCTACAGTGAACGTCCTCTGCTTTCCTGGACATATGACATCTCATGTAGCTCACCAATATATATATATATATATATATATATATATATATATATATATATATATATATACAGGGCTCCAGACTAAAAAATTTACCTGGGAGCCATTGGCTCCTAACCTGAAAAATTTAGGCGCCAAATAGAATATTTGGTCGCCAACATTTTAAACCATGTAAAATTAATGTTATGTTAAATGGGACTTACTGTGTGCAGAGGCCACAGCCTCCTCCTCCTCCTCCTTTAGATTCTTTCTTTTCTTAGTTTGAAAACGCTCAACATGGAAACTTGCAACTTGACAACTATATACCCCCCTGCTGCCGGTGTGTTCCCTCAGCCAGCTGCCATCTTACCGGCAATGATCTACTATATATATATATATATATATATATATATATATATATATATATATATATAGCCCCCGGCAGCCGATGACATATAGCCCCTGTGGCAATGTATATGGGAAGTGGTACTGTGCAGTCTATATATATATATATATACAGACACTGAGGGAAGTGGACCTGTGCAGTGTATACATACAGACACTGAGGGAAGTGGTACTGTGCAGTCTATACATCCCCCCCCCCACCCCCACGCACTGACTACCGCACCTGGCCGCCATCACAATAGACATACTGCCCAGGCCGCGGTCCCCCCCACACACATTACTGGCCGGCCGCCACCCCTGCCGCCCCTCCGGTTATACTCACCCAGTCACCAACAATCTTAAGTATGGTGCCGCTGGGGTGAACTTGAGGATCCGCCGGGTGAGGAGAGGCGGGAGAGAGGCGCTGGAT
Source organism: Dendropsophus ebraccatus (assembly GCF_027789765.1). NCBI lineage: Eukaryota > Metazoa > Chordata > Amphibia > Anura > Hylidae > Dendropsophus > Dendropsophus ebraccatus. The sequence continues at coordinate 3,021,919 of NC_091467.1, read as the reverse complement.
GAGTGTGGCGCCTCTGCGGCCGTCCGTCCAATGAATGACGGACGTGCTAGATGACGTCACTGGAGAAGCGTGTCCCCAGTGTGCGGAGACACGCTTCGGTGCAGCGTGCGGAAGGCGGTCACTGTCCTTAAAGAGACAGTGCGTCGCCGCCGGGGCCAGTCGCAAATGGCGCCTAGATTAATAAATCTGGGCGCCATTTGCAAGATGTCAGTCGCATTGGCGACCATTTTGGTCGCCATCTGGAGCCCTGTATATATCTAGATATAGAGATATATATAAATAAATTATATATATATGACTTTCTCTTCCTCTTGTTCTGTCTTCCCTTCGGCCTGGTGTTGCAGCCAGTCCCCATTATCGGCTCCCATGATGACATCTCAGGTACTCACCCCATAGATCATTCCTGTTACCCCTCCCCCTCATATTGCCGCTGTCTCAGAATTTGCTTTTGCTCTTTGGGATTTTCTTCTAAAAACATTAAAAACAAAAACCACCGTAAACGTGTTGGCGTTGCGAGTGATGGAGATGGCGTGTGACACCCGGAAAGCTGCTGTGTAAGGGCATTCAGAGCCCCGGCTTTGATATTCTCCGCAGCTCTGTGCTAGTAGTGACAAAGAAATTAAGTAGGTCAAGATTTCACCTCTCCCGTCTGCTAATGTGTTCCAAAGCTAATGAGATCTTCAGAGATAACCACATTTACAATGGCGGGAGGTTGCTAAGGAGAGCGTGCATCCTCATTAGAGCCGCCGCCGTACACCCTGTGAAGTTCAGGCTCGGCTACACCGAATCTCAGACACGATGGGCCTGAGAGCCTCATGTCACCCTCCTCTGCCGCAGCCATCATGGTTATTAGCAATTCCTCATATGCCGAATTAAAGAAACACACCGACTGTAGACGTTCCGTCGCTTTAATCGCATGTTTTGCTTTTTTTCTCGGTTGAATCCCGGATTTTGCCCGGATTGTCACATTTATTCAGAGCGTTTTGCTTATTTACGTTTGTGTGGTGATTTGTGTGTTTTAGGCTTTGCACATTTTTTGTGTTTGGTGATTTTGGGTTTAGTTCCATTTTCTTTTTTTTTTTTTTTTTTTTTTTACCTGATGTGATCTATAAAAAATTTTTTATTTAAATTCTCTAACATGGATGTGTGCTGCTACTGAGGTTTAAAATCTGCCCCAATGATGGGGCCCGGCGATGGCGATCACATGATGGGGCCTGATGATGGCGATCACATGATGGGGCCTGATGATGGCGATCACATGATGGGGCCTGATGATGGCGATCACATGATGTGGCCCGGTGATGGCGATCACATGATGGGGCCTGATGATGGCGATCACATGATGTGGCCCGGTGATGGCGATCACATGATGGGGCCCGATGATGGCGATCACATGATGGGGCCCGATGATGGCGATCACATGATGGGGCCTGATGATGGCGATCACATGATGGGGCCTGATGATGGCGATCACATGATGGGGCCTGATGATGGCGATCACATGATGGGGCCTGATGATGGCGATCACATGATGGGGCCTGATGATGGCGATCACATGATGGGGCCTGATGATGGCGATCACATGATGGGGCCTGATGATGGCGGCGATCACATGATGGGGCCTGATGATGATGGCGATCACATGATGGGGCCTGATGATGATGGCGATCACATGATGGGGCCTGATTATGGCGATCACATGATGGGGCCTGATGATGGCGATCACATGATGGGGCCTGATGATGGCGATCACATGATAGAGCCCAACGATAGCGATCACATGAACAGGATTTGCATTATTTGTTGGAACCTTGTTAGCCCTGCCCCCTCCCAGTGAGCCCCGCCCACTATTCAAATATGATGAAAAGCTATTAAAATTTCCAAACATTTTTATAAATATTGCTGCAATGTGTGAGTGCGGATGAGGCGTCGGCCTGGAGCTCGGAGTTAGATCGGATACAGTTGTGAGAAGTTAAAACAATCTATCAGACTGTGCTGAGGCTGTTTATCAGCCTTATGTGTACTGAGTCAGGGGCTATATGTATATATGTATAACATACGGCACATGAGGCAGTAAGATGGAGCCCCTAGTATCAGACCTGTCCGTCCTGCTCCCCCCAGTATAGATAATATCCCACGTTACTGCTCTGCGCACACTCAGCCGGACCCCCGTTTGGTCACAGTAGGTCATGCAGTATTATTTTTGGTTTGTCATAATGTTGATTCTTCACGGTGGTCCCGGACGCCTGGGTGGGCTCCCCTGTTCTACCCTCTTTTAGATTCATTTATATTCGCCGTTCCCTCCCTTTCTTCCTGGCAAATTTTTATAAAAAAAATAAAATGTAGAAACAAATGGCTTCCTCCAGAGCAGTAATCCTGCGGAGGACCGACACCGCTCACACCGCTCACACCGCTCCTGCTAAAGACGGGAGATGTATAGGGAGCAAATTGGAGGGGCTTCTGGAGTGTTTCTACCAGCAGGAACATCCTAAGAATAATTCAATGTCAAAAGAACATCCAAATTATTGCATTTTGGCAACTAGACGGCACTTAAAGTGTACACATAAGTCCCCCCATATGTAACAATCACCCTATAAACTGTGCCAGCGAGTTCTCTATAATTGATGCCAGCTACAGAGCCCCCCCCCCCCCCCTTCCCAGGAGCCATCGTCCTGAGTGGGCTCCCCGCAGACGGTGTTGGTCAAGGTATAGGAGATTACCTCCCCCATAGGCATCATCAGCCATAGAGTATACCCCAAAGGCGGTGTGGTGTCAGACTGATCATGCCCCAGTAAGCCTTGTCAGCCACCCCCATATGTGGTCAGCCGGGGTAATAGCACCTGGTCTGTTAGTTGTGATGTGATATGTGTGATGGAGAGCGGGGGTCACTATTACCTGTATGCTGGTCTAGCCCAGTGTTGTCTCCACGAGCGCCTGGTGTCCATCCCGGCAGCAGGGAGCCTCATGCAGGTTGGCATCATTGATGTATTGTACCATGCAGGACAGTGTTGTACTGCACCCTATGTAGCTTTACAGTAAAACAGTTTCCTCATGATGGATACCTGCACGGGGAGAATGGACGCCTCCTAGGGCTTGTTCACACTGTTGCAGTATTTGTGCAGTTTTACATGTCTCACATTGAACAGGCTACTTTAGCAGAGTCCTTAAACCAGCGTTAGTGACGTTTGGGGGAGGTCAGCAATGTTTCTGTATTATGAAGCAACGTTTCTCCCTTTTTTTCTTTTTTTTTTTTTGCTGTCATGTAATATGTATTGGAGTGGCGCCCCTTCTTTCTAAGTAGCCATCAATAAAACTAGATTTACAAAGCGTTTCTAATCCTGGTCGGGGCACAAACATTTGTGAGAATTTCAGATTGTCGCAGTTAATAAATCAGGAGATTTCCCTCAAATTCAGAGGCTACAAATGGCGCCAGGTCCTGATACTTCTCACTGCGGATGGGTTTATACCAGGTGTATCCAGCCCAGACAATGCTCTGTGATGGGAGGGTTGTACAGAGGCTGTATGCTCACAGAGGATTGTTCACACTGCATACAACGGTAACAAACTCTCAGCTGCGAGAAGTATCAGCCCAAGACAGACTATTGTGACAATAAGCAGAGATGTTAGAAGTAGAGATGAGGGAATTTACTGTAATAAGCGCTTTATTATCCCTGCAATCCACTAATCAGCTGCTGCCGTATAACTGACTACCGCTCCGTGCTGCTCCTCCTCAGCTACTGTATAACTGGCTGCTGCTCCGCGCTGCTCCTCCTCAGCTACTGTATAACTGGCTGCTGCTCCGTGCTGCTGCTCCTCAGCTACTGTATAACTGGCTGCTGCTCCGTGCTTCTCCTCCTCAGCTACTGTATAACTGGCTGCTGCTCCTCCTCAGCTACTGTATAACTGGCTGCTGCTCCGTGCTGCTCCTCCTCAGCTACTGTATAACTGGCTGCTGCTCCGTGCTTCTCCTCCTCAGCTACTGTATAACTGGCTGCTGCTCCTCCTCAGCTACTGTATAACTGGCTGCTGCTCCGTGCTGCTGCTCCTCAGCTACTGTATAACTGGCTGCTGCTCCGTGCTGCTCCTCCTCAGCTACTGTATAACTGGCTGCTGCTCCATGCTGCTCCTCCTCAGCTACTGTATAACTGGCTGCTGCTCCGTGCTGCTCCTCCTCAGCTACTGTATAACTGGCTGCTGCTCTGTGCTGCTCCTCCTCAGCTACTGTATAACTGGCTGCTGCTCCGTGCTGCTGCTCCTCAGCTACTGTATAACTGGCTGCTGCTCCGTGCTGCTCCTCCTCAGCTACTGTATAACTGGCTGCTGCTCCGTGTTGCTCCTCCTCAGCTGTCGTATATCTGACTGCCGCTCCGTGCTGCTCCTCCTCAGCTGCCTTATAACTGACTGCCACTCCATGCCGCTCCTCCCCGGCTGCCTTATAACTGACTGCCACTTCTCCACGGACGCCTTATAACTTACTGCTGCTCCTCTCCGGCTGCCATATAACTAACTGCCGCTCCGTGCTGCTCCTCGTCAACTGCCTTATAACTGACTGCCGTTACGTAGTACTCACCAGGTGCTTTTAAACTTTCCCTAGTTTTCAGGACTGGATCCAGCTTCTCCCAGCTCCCAGAGAGGGGAAGCACAAAGCGTCAGTCAGTTATAAGGCAGCCGGGGAGGAGGGTCAGTAAGCTATATGGCAGCCGGGGAGGAGCAGCAGTCAGTTATAAGTCAGTCAGTTATAAGGCAGCCGGGGAGGAGCAGCTGATGAGCAGATTGCAGAGATAACGAATCGCTTTGCTTCCTTTATTACTGTAAATCTTCTCCTCTCTAGTTAGAAAGTTGCAGAACAGCAGTGTCGGTGACTGAATGAGGAGCCGCTGTTTTGTATCTATGAGGGATCGGCCATCCTGGCCACCAGTTTGCAGCTTAGTCCTCGTGGTCTCTGGGGTCGGGGGGTCTTGTTTCCTTTGTCTCTAGCAGTTTGCCCATACTTAGTGTCCATGCTGGAGATGCCATAGGGCCGCATTGTTATGGTGGGCGCTCGGCGCCGCCCGCACCCGTTACATTAATAACACTAGGGAGGGGGCTTCGCCATCTGCCTAAAAGCTTTCTCCTAACACTTAAATCTTGCGTTCCCAGGATAAGTTTTCTTCTGTCTCCGTCTTATAGGAGTGCGAATTGTCATCAATCATCATTGAAGAGGCCTTGTTCTCTTTAAATGCCATATGGGCTGTGAGCGTATAGCGCGGGCGCGCAGGATAAATGTGTTATTCCATACTTGTGTTTGCTTGGCTTAGAATGTATAATGGTTTGGAGTGGAGCGGCACATCCGTTATTGTCACACGTGAAGGATAAGGCCTTTATGATCGATGACTGGGCACCGTTGAGTGATTTATGAAATCGTACCCCTTCCGTCTGTGCTGGGGGGCCGCACTGGAGATGAGTGGAAGACGGATAGGACTTGGAACGACACAGACATCCCATCTGGCAGGGAAGATGCTATTTAAGCAGTGATTTGTTTTCTGATTAAAAGTTCTGCATCTACCCTAGGCGCTCATCACCGCGTTCCCATCGTGTTGGATGGCGTCGGACGAATTGTCCGCTTACCGCATTACTGCGTCACTCGGGCCTTTCACTTTTTGCAATTAGGTTTTTTTTTTTTTATTATTATAATCTTTGCAGGCTTATAAATGGTTAATACAACTGAGTGGCAAGAATAACACTGTACAGCATTGTAGCCCCCAAATACCAAGAGCTACCTTACAGCCCCCAACTTGTGGCATTGGCCTTGTATCCCCAGCCGGACATTGTACCTCACTATCTGGGGCAGCGACATTCCCTTACACTGACTGGAGCGACTCCGAATCCAAACCGGCTGGAGTGACATTGTGTACCCCAAACTTGTTAGAGCAGCATTGTATCCCCCAAATGGCTGGAACCTGTGACATAGTATCTCCTAACTGTCCAGAGAGAACCTGTATACCCCCCCCCCAGGTGCGGAGCCGGAGTGTTGGCGCAGTGTGTAGGTGTGGAGCTGGAGTGTCGGTGCAGTGTGTCGGTGAGGAGTCGGAGTAACGGTGCAGTAGTGTATCAGTGAGGAGCTGGAATATCGGTGCAGTGTGTCAGTGAGGAGCTGGAATATCGGTGCAGTGTGTAGGTGAGGAGCTGGAGTGTTGGTGCAGTGTGTAGGTGAGGAGCTGGAGTGTTGGTGCAGTGTGTCGGTGAGGAGCTGGAGTGTTGGTGCAGTGTGTCGGTGAGGAGCTGGAGTGTCGGTGCAGTGTGTCAGTGAGGAGCTGGAATATCGGTGCAGTGTGTAGGTGAGGAGCTGGAATATCGGTGCAGTGTGTCGGTGAGGAGCTGGAGTGTCGGTGCAGTGTGTCGGTGAGGAGCTGGAGTGTCGGCGCAGTGTGTCAGTGAGGAGCTGGAGTGTCGGTGCAGTGTGTCGGTGAGGAGCTGGAGTGTCGGTGCAGTGTGTCGGTGAGGAGCTGGAGTGTCGGTGCAGTGTGTCAGTGAGGAGCTGGAATATCGGTGCAGTGTGTAGGTGAGGAGCTGGAATATCGGTGCAGTGTGTCGGTGAGGAGCTGGAGTGTCGGTGCAGTGTGTCGGTGAGGAGCTGGAGTGTCGGCGCAGTGTGTCAGTGAGGAGCTGGAGTGTCGGTGCAGTGTGTAGGTGAGGAGCTGGAGTTTCGGTGCAGTGTGTCGGTGAGGAGCTGGAGTTTCGGTGCAGTGTGTCGGTGAAGAGCTGGAGTGTCGGCGCAGTGTGTCGGTGAGGAGCTGGAATATCGGTGCAGTGTGTAGGTGAGGAGCTGGAGTTTCGGTGCAGTGTGTCGGTGAAGAGCTGGAGTGTCGGCGCAGTGTGTCAGTGAGGAGCTGGAGTTGTCGGTGCAGTGTGTCAGTGAGGAGCTGGAATATCGGTGCAGTGTGTCAGTGAGGAGCTGGAGTTGTCGGTGCAGTGTGTCAGTGAGGAGCTGGAATATCGGTGCAGTGTGTAGGTGAGGAGCTGGAGTGTTGGTGCAGTGTGTCAGTGAGGAGCTGGAGTGTTGGTGCAGTGTGTCAGTGCAGTGTATCTGCCTGAGCGGCGTCTGTGCTCGTTGCCCCGGTCGGGGTTTGGAGAGTTTCAGGAGCCTCAGGTCTCATCAGATGAAGAATAAAACCCATATTGTTTACTTAAGAGGGAACAAAGAGACAGCGCGCGCTTCCTGTAATTAACGCGTAGGCGTGTTTTTCCAACTGACGGGAAAACTGAACGTCTGAGAGTTTTTTTTTTCCTCCTCTCGGTTGTTGTATGACACAGCTTGTGTGTTAGCAGCTAGCCTCTCATCTGTGAACCCGGCTTACACAATGTGGTTCTGACAGTCGTCCTCCGCCGAGATTCGTGTGGGTGTTTACTGGTTGCTACAATGAATGTGGCTTTCATGCCGCTCACTTGTAACGTCTCTTCCAGCGTTTCAGCCACAGGAAGGTGTTGGACGGGAGGCCTGCAGCTGGAGGAGGTGGGGGGGGGGGCGGATAGTCAGCTCTTTGGGTCAGCTGGGGCCTTTCTGTCCTCAGGATGATGTCCATGTAACAGGAGAGCTGAGCATTTGCTACATTGTTTTTATTGTTTTTTATACGACAGGAAACGCTTTTCTTGCTCTAATGGGGGAAGTTGTAGAACGGGGAAGCTGCAAGTAAAAGTAACACACCGTCTCGGTTTTACTTCTCGGGACGGCCATGGGGTTTTCCATAGCATTATAAGCAAAATTTACTTGAAAAGATACAAGTACTGGCAGGAACAGCTACAGGTATAACATATATCCTCACGAACAGCATAAACATGGCCGTGCACTGGTCTACCATTATAGCAATCGGGCACCTGTCAGAAATCAGGTGATGGCAAGAAAGTTTGTGGAAAGTTGCAGCAGACCCATTATGTCTTGTAACGCCCTGCGGGGCGACCCTTGTCCTGCCAAATTATTATGACGACCCTGATGTTGAGATGATTGTAGGATGGCATAAAACTGTGGTCTTTTACGTTCTGGGCAGAATCCTGACATTGAGAAGATGTCCCCCACCTATACCTGCACAGCTGCTGCAGAACTCCCCATCGTTCCCTGACACTCTCGGGTGAGACAGCCACACCAGCAGGAGAGCTCCAGGTTGGTGTCGACGTTGCTGAACAATTTCTGGTACTTCCCAACAGCCACGTTTGTGTAATTTCATGGAGCGACCTTGTCCATTGTCTTACGTATAACCCGGCTGTATCTACTTTATGGCGGAGGAATTCCTAGCTGGAGGTTGTAACATGGTGTCGTGATGATGGTGGGGTAAGGTCTATAGTCAGGGGGATGGCCCTGTTTGATCTGTTCCAAGGGTTAGTTTTCATACTTTATTCTCCATTGGCCAATGTCACCCAGAATTTTAGCCGGAGGCCGGGATGCGGTGTGGTTGGTTAATGCTATGGATACCCCCTCTTCTCTGCATTTACTACTTGGGGTTCACAGTCTGATTGTTGGTGAGGAATTGGCATTGATCTGCAGACTGTTTCCTTTGTAGGTTAATGTGATTATCAGTGTTTGATTAGATTTTCTCTATTTTTGTAAGGTGACACCTTTCTTATGAGAATATATGGCTATAATCTGATCTAGAACCCTGTGTTATCGAGAACAGAGAACTGCTGGAGTACTTGTTACCCAGAATCCTAAGTGGCTGGAGATTATTGTGTGTGATCGACATCGAGATACACTGAAGATACAGTGACCGTTGCTTGGCGTCACTGTATTTCCCTCTGTAGACATTTGTCAGGCTGCTCCGATGTGATTTATCGCTTCTCATAACCTGCTCAGGATAAAGATGAGATGCAGATCCTGATGTATATCAATTTTTTTTTTTGTTAAGGATATTGCATAAATCCAATTGACATCATCCGCTCGCCCGTCACCTGGTATATCATCAGCATCAGGAGCGTTTCCCTATTGTTACTGGCTACGTTCCCCTGGTATAGCTGCTGTTCTTCTCTGCTGTGCCTGGTCGTCTGGTGTTCTGCCCCGACACGCTCAGGAAAGTCCTTTTCTTTTACAAGGATTAGACTTTTATTTGGTTTGTTGTAGGATAATACGGTAGTTTCCAATACCAACAATAGGAGCCTATAGTTATGATCCAGTCTACCACACCTTGAGGATGTAGCAGAGCGCTCAGGAATTGTCTCCCAGGTCAATGTAGCCCATTGACCTGGGAACCTAAAGGCCTTATTCCACAAAACGATTATCGTCCGACATTGGCCGTTACTCATCTATTGGAATAGAAGGCAATGATCAGCCGGCATCGTTCATGTCGGCTGATCATAGCGTAGTTTGTCTTTCAAACATGTTGAAAGACAAACTACTCATACAGCATTGATCTGCTGCCGTCGCTTCGTGGAATAGGAGGCTGCAGACCGCTGCTGTATGCTATGGGCTGCCCGGACGATCTAGCGATCATCCGGGCAGCCACCCCAGGACTCACCCGCTCGCTACTGCCACGTGGAATAGGAGCGGCGGCAGCAGACCGCTGCTGTATGCTACGGGCTGCTCGTACGATCTAGTGATCACCCGGGCAGCCCCCCACAGCTCCCGACGCCCACCCCCCCAAGACTCACCCGCTTGCTGCTGCCGCGTGGAATAGCGAATAGCGCTCGTTTGCTCCTCTCAGTCGGCCGTCGAATAGGGCCTTTAGTGATGTTCTGTAGCCCAGTGACTTTAGAACCTTAGTGATGTTCTGTAGCCCAGTGACTTTAGAACATTAGTTATGTTCTGTAGCCCAGTGACCGGGGATCCTTAGTGATGTTCTGTAGCCCAGTGACCGGGGATCCTTAGTGATGTTCTGTAGCCCAGTGACCGGAGATCCTTAGTGATGTTCTGTAGCCCAGTGACCCGGGATCCTTAGTGATGTTCTGTAGCCCAGTGACCGGGGATCCTTAGTGATGTTCTGTAGCCCAGTGACCCGGGATCCTTAGTGATGTTCTGTAGCCCAGTGACCGGGGATCCTTAGTGATGTTCTGTAGCCCAGTGACCGGGGATCCTTAGTGATGTTCTGTAGCCCAGTGACCGGGGATCCTTAGTGTATTCTGTAGCCCAGTGACCCGGGATCCTTAGTGATGTTAAGTGCTGCCAGATTTGCAGTAGATGTAGAAAGAATAACATGAAGCATCTTCCCCCATCATGTACCAGAAGGCTCCTCTATTGTCTTGGAGACAAGTGGCTCCCTGTGGGACCCTTCAGTGGTCCGCTCATTAGCTTCACATAACAGAGGTGGTCTCCATACCCCACATTATACCAAATCTGCTTATAGAAGTCGTGTAAGAATGAATTTCCTATCCACCGGCCACAGGTTGGGTTTGATGAATTAGGAGGGAACTTTTTTTTTTTTTCTCTCCCTTCAGCCCATCAAATCTCGGCCTAATAGAAATTTAATCAAAGAACATGGTCAATACTATTTTTATTGTTTGTAATTATTGAGCGCGGTCGTTTCCAGAAAGCCGTCATTAATATTGCATAATAATGCATATTGAATTCAAATTAGCAGCCGTGAACCCTGCAACAATCGCATTGCCGGAGATTTTCCCTAGTAATTAATTCTGCTGTGCGCTCAGGAACATCTATCATGGCGAGCGCCGTATCCACCATGTGTAATGAATCTTCTGCAATCATTACCATTAATAACGTCTTAATATTTAGCTCCAGCTCTGCGGTGATGGTACCGGGGAACTGATACTATCAGGAGAGGGAAAACCTGGCCGAGATGTCATAGCTTGATAAGGGGCAGTTGGGGTACGCCATAAGGCACCCTAAAAGCACCCGATTGGTGAGGGTGTGGTCAACGTAAATATAATCCGGAGAAAGATTTACGGTGTATGCATTTCAGTATACCATCTACCGATCATTAAGCATATACTGTTCTTGTTGTTGGGGTATAGTAGTAGCACCTTCGTATCTAGTACCTTTTTGTTTGCCAGTAATGGGTGGATGACGTTAGAGGATATTCTGCTCTCCTCAAGAATATGACACAATGTTAGGTCGATAGATGACATTGTATTCCTCCTCCGATGGACTCTATTCATATTTCGACTATTCTGTTTCAACTAATCAGGCAACCAGAAGTTTTGTTTGGCACCTGCAATGATCATTGGTCCAGTTGTTTTTCCGTACGTAATGCCTGATAATAGGCTAATCCAGGACCATCATCATCCTCATCAGCTGCCCCCCCATTTCCTGATCCCCTGCTCCTCGGAGAACAATGGGATGCAGAATCTCTGTCTCCCCTCTTTGTTATCTATACGTCTGAGACTTCTGAAATTGCCCTTAAATGTAAAACTAGTGATAAATGCTCCAATCTTGCTCCAATTACGCCGGGGCTCAGGCGGCAGAGAAGTCTCTCTCTCTTGTTGCTTGTTGACACTGACAGGGCGCGGGGGGAGCCGGGGGGTAGTTAACCTGTTGTATTTGTCTCCATGGACCCGACTAGATGTGAGCCAGAACTTCAGGGAATTCTGCTTGTGGGAGTCAGGAATAAATTAGACTTCTAAAGAACAGAAAGAGAAGAAACGTTCGGTGATCTCTGTCACTCTGCGCAAATGGAGGATTTCAGAAACATATTTATTATCTATAATTTAACCCCCGGCACTCAGCGGCACTCCATCCCCCGGAGTAAGAAGCTAAATGTAGTGTGTATGAGAGCTGGGGGCTCGTCTGTACCAACCTGGCCAGATCTCCACATTTATAGCTGTATCTGGTCATGAAATGCATTGTCATGATAACAACTTACCCATCAGCTGCATCCATTGCTATTGTGTATGTCCTGTGCAGCCACATCCATACCCAAAAGGTGTGAGAACGACAAAAATGTGACAGATTTGTCTGTAATCTCTGGGGTGACATATGCTACACTGAAGGAGATCACAGGAGAGCCCCATGTGTCCTTATCGTAAACCCACACCCCCCCATGTGTCCTTATCGTAAACCACCACCCCACGTGTTCTTATCGTAAACCACCACCCCACGTGTCCTTATCAGAGACCACCACCCCACTTGTCCTTATCGTAAACCACCGCCCCGTGTGTCCTTATTGGAGACCACCACCGCACGTGTCCTTATTGGAGACCACCGCCCCGCGTGTGCTTATCGGAGACCACCACCCCATCGGAGACCGCCGCCCCGGCGTGTCCTTATTGAAACCCACCACCCCACGTGTCCTTATAGTAAACCACCACCCCACGTGTCCTTATCGTAAACCACCACCCCACGTGTCCTTATCGTAAACCACCACCCCACGTGTCCTTATCGTAAACCACCACCCCACGTGTCCTTATCGTAAACCACCACCCCACGTGTCCTTATCGTAAACCACCACCCCACGTGTCCTTATCGTAAACCACCACCCCACGTGTCCTTATCGTAAACCACCACCCCACGTGTCCTTATCGTAAACCACCACCCCACGTGTCCTTATCGTAAACCACCACCCCACGTGTCCTTATCGTAAACCACCACCCCACGTGTCCTTATCGTAAACCACCACCCCACGTGTCCTTATCGGAGACCACCGCCCCACGTGTCCTTATTGGAGACCACCGCCCCGCGTGTGCTTATCGGAGACCACCACCCCACCCCCCACTCCCGCGTGTCCTTATCAGAGAACGCCGCCCCGGCGTGTCCTTATTGAAACCCACCACCCCACGCGTCCTTATCGGAGACCACCACCCCACGCGTCCTTATCTCAGACCACCACCCCACGCGTCCTTATCGGAGACCACCACCCCACGCGTCCTTATCTCAGACCACCACCCCACGCGTCCTTATCGGAGACCACCACCCCACGCGTCCTTATCGGAGACCACCACCCCACGCGTCCTTATCGGAGACCACCACCCCACGCGTCCTTATCGGAGACCACCACCCCACGCGTCCTTATCGGAGACCACCACCCCACGCGTCCTTATCGGAGACCACCACCCCACGCGTCCTTATCGGAGATCACCACCCCACGCGTCCTTATCGGAGACCACCACCCCACGCGTCCTTATCGGAGACCACCACCCCACGCGTCCTTATCGGAGACCACCACCCCACGCGTCCTTATCGGAGACCACCACCCCACGCGTCCTTATCGGAGACCACCACCCCACGCGTCCTTATCGGAGACCACCACCCCACGCGTCCTTATCGGAGACCACCACCCCACGCGTCCTTATCGGAGACCACCACCCCACGCGTCCTTATCGGAGACCACCACCCCACGCGTCCTTATCGGAGACCACCACCCCACGCGTCCTTATCGGAGACCACCACCCCACGCGTCCTTATCGGAGACCACCACCCCACGCGTCCTTATCGGAGACCACCACCCCACGCGTCCTTATCGGAGACCACCACCCCACGCGTCCTTATCGGAGACCACCACCCCACGCGTCCTTATCGGAGACCACCACCCCACGCGTCCTTATCGGAGACCACCACCCCACGCGTCCTTATCGGAGACCACCACCCCACGCGTCCTTATCGGAGACCACCACCCCACGCGTCCTTATCGGAGACCACCACCCCACGCGTCCTTATCGGAGACCACCACCCCACGCGTCCTTATCGGAGACCACCACCCCACGCGTCCTTATCGGAGACCACCACCCCACGCGTCCTTATCGGAGACCACCACCCCACGCGTCCTTATCGGAGACCACCACCCCACGCGTCCTTATCGGAGACCACCACCCCACGCGTCCTTATCGGAGACCACCACCCCACGCGTCCTTATCGGAGACCACCACCCCACGCGTCCTTATCGGAGACCACCACCCCACGCGTCCTTATCGGAGACCACCACCCCACGCGTCCTTATCGGAGACCACCACCCCACGCGTCCTTATCGGAGACCACCACCCCACGCGTCCTTATCGGAGACCACCACCCCACGCGTCCTTATCGGAGACCACCACCCCACGCGTCCTTATCGGAGACCACCACCCCACGCGTCCTTATCGGAGACCACCACCCCACGCGTCCTTATCGGAGACCACCACCCCACGCGTCCTTATCGGAGACCACCACCCCACGCGTCCTTATCGGAGACCACCACCCCACGCGTCCTTATCGGAGACCACCACCCCACGCGTCCTTATCGGAGACCACCACCCCACGCGTCCTTATCGGAGACCACCACCCCACGCGTCCTTATCGGAGACCACCACCCCACGCGTCCTTATCGGAGACCACCACCCCACGCGTCCTTATCGGAGACCACCACCCCACGCGTCCTTATCGGAGACCACCACCCCACGCGTCCTTATCGGAGACCACCACCCCACGCGTCCTTATCGGAGACCACCACCCCACGCGTCCTTATCGGAGACCACCACCCCACGCGTCCTTATCAGAGGACAGAGGTTGCGCTGTTTTCACATTTGATTAGTGACCCTCTCAGGGCGTTGTCTGAACATGTGATACAGACATGCTGTGTTTTATAGTCAGTACTTCCCTCCACACTATATAGGAATGGCTATAAGTGATTACCCCATGAGAGGTTGATGGCGGCAGGGACGGCGCCGTGATCCGGCGACATCATAAACGTGAAGGCTTCTCTTGTAGGAAGGAGCGCGAACGTCTCCAGAGTCTGGTAAAAAGGACTGTTTGTGCCCCGGGGCCATTTCTGCACATTATGCACAGATCCAGCCAAACATTTAAAGACGGAGAATTGTGCCAGAATTATTATCTGCTGGAGAGGGGAATACCTACAGTCCGGGACGCCCCTGTAACCCCTTCACTGCCGCAGTGTGCAACATTCCTATGTGATAAGGGTCCAAGACGTATAGATGATGAATGGACACCAGCAGGAAGTGCACACTCATATAGGTGATGTACGGACACCAGCATGCAGTGCACACATATAGGTGATGTACGGACACCAGCATGCAGTGCACACATATAGGTGATGTACGGACACCAGCAGGAAGTGCACACTCATATAGGTGATGTACGGACACCAGCATGCAGTGCACACTCATATAGGTAATGTACGGACACCAGCATGCAGTGCACACATATAGGTGATGTACGGACACCAGCATGCAGTGCACACATATAGGTGATGTACGGACACCAGCAGGCAGTGCACACTCATATAGGTAATGTACGGACACCAGCAGGAAGTGCACACTCATATAGGTGATGTACGGACACCAGCATGCAGTGCACACATATAGGTGATGTACGGACACCAGCATGCAGTGCACACTCATATAGGTAATGTACGGACACCAGCAGGAAGTGCACACTCATATAGGTGATGTTCGGACACCAGCAGGAAGTGCACACTCATATAGGTGATGTATGTAGCCTTCTATACAAGCATGTGATGCAGTTAGCGGGTGTGTATGTGCATGCAGCGCGCGCGCGTGTGTGTGTGTGTGTGTGTGTGTGTGTGTGTGTGTGTGTGTGTGTGTAATAAAAAAGAATGGTCTCAGCTGTTGCTCCACATATAATAATGTCGTCAATGTATCTGATCTCCCAGTTACTCAGTGTCGGTATTTACAGCCATTAAGCCCTGATACCTGACCCTGTCATTTCCTAGAACCTGCAATCGATTGCCGCCCTGCGCTCCTGGAAATGGCGCGGCCCGGCTTTACTGCCCTGCTTAGCAGCAGCGTCTGTGTACAGAGGAGTCGGGCCCCTCCAGAGCAGCTTTTTACAATGTACTTAGTGCATGGTCGTCCGGGCCGGGCTGCGCGGCCTCTAATTGCCTCCGGATCTCCATATTTATGTTGCAGACTGTTTATGAAGTGTTGTGTTACAGAAGAGGGATCACTTAATCCGGCCCCGGAATGATTGATTGATGCCAGTCAAGCATTCCTGCAATTCTCCTTGTAGCCTCATAATAAGTATGTTCTTCACGAGCGCCTGGCGCAGCTTATAAAAGAGCAGCATTCATTATAAGCCAAGACCAGAGGACGCAAAGGCAGATTGAAACATTTCAATATACATCAACTCCCAGTTTTTCTTTTGCATATTTTTTTCTGCGGTTTGACAACTTCTTCGTTAACAAATTTCTACCATTTTGCAGGTTATAGATTTCCATCCTGGTTGAAGCCACTATGTACCGCAAAAATGATGAGTGTTAGAATTAGGAAAGATTTTTATTTTATTTAACTTTAAGCACAGCAGGCGAAAAATTATCATTCTGTGCTGTTCACTTTTCAGCTTTGCTGCATAGGTTGGGGCAGAGTCAGCAGAGCCACTTCATCATTATTAGAGGTCTCTTGTGCAGCTGACGGCTTAGAAAACTCTACTTACACAGATAGGAGGGTACGCAGCTCCCCTGCCTCTCACTGGACTGAGGGGGGGGGCTGTACAATAGGAGGGGTCCCTGCTAAACCTGTAATATTCATGTGAAAAGCCTGGAGAATCAAATCATCTGGGTCTGTTCATTTTTTTATGAAATATAATAGCTTATATAGACATTAGAGAAGTGAGACAAAGGGGAAATATGGCTGAGCAGATGGGGGGCACCTACATGCCTTCTGCCTGGGTAGATAAACTCCTGGAGCCGAAAAGCCTCAGTCAAAATTAAGGGGGGTAAAGAATCATTATGGGCAGGGGGTGTGGGGAAAATAAAAAACAGTGCTTACCGCTCCCAGTGTCCGTGCCGCATTACCGAGCTCCCGGATACTGCCGGCTGTTGTCTTCTCCCCGCTTCCCAGTTCCGAATGGGCTCGACGTCAGATGGGTGAGATTTAGCCCGCTCAGCCAATCAGTGACAGCTGCAGTGTCCCGGCCCAGTCACTGACTGGCAGAGCGGGGCGTCCGTCAGCCGGGTTATGACGTAGCCAGAGGGGAGCTCAGAAGACAGCCGGCTGAGGTCCAGGAGCGGGAGACGACACTGCGCAGGCATCAGGACTGGTTTCTGTCCTGACCATAGTCCTAGTTGCGGCATTTACTCATCTTCCATAGTAACCGGATGCCGACAATAACCAGCCGGCCCAACGAGGCGGCTGTATTATACACCTCTTCTATTGTAGAACATTGCTGAGAGTAGAGAGTGAGTGGAGAGCAGTATCATAGAATTTCAGAGTTCCATCAATCCCAAGACCAAGCTATTGAACAACAGAAGAGAAAAGTTCATATTTTTAGAACATTGTGTTTTTCTTGTCCAGGAAGAGAAGCGAGAAAAACCTTGTATTCTGACATAGAAACCTTGTGCGTCGGTGAGGAGAAAATAAAGAGCCGCTGACCCCGGCGATGAGATGAAACGTCTATAGAACATGGCGGATATTCTCCGATGGCAGCGGATAAATGTTTGAGCTGGTGGCGCAGGGCACGGCCGGCTCTGTTCGCTGTAATTGCAGTTTTGTAAGCTTTTGTGTTAGAGAGAGGAAATGTTGTGCTCCGGGGAATGGACGCTGCGCAGGTTACTGGAAGCAAAGATGTGATTCTCATTCATGAGGGTCCTCGCGTTGTGCCTGGCGCTGCATGGCTGACTGGGTGCCAGGTCCTGGACACCGATCTACATGAGGGAGTTGTCCATCTTGTGGGACCCTCATATCTAGAATAATGAGGACTATGTAAGAACCAGTGTAACCTGGAGCTCCTGGGCCTTTACCAGGGTCCCCACTAACCATGTGCCATGTACAGTCCTGGTGGTTCACAATGTACCGAGCGGCATCTGTGGCCCTCAGGAGGCCTGGACATGACTCTCCACCAGTCTACAGATTCAGATGTAACATCACAGGGCGGACAGTACAGCATTTAGCCGCCAGCTACCTAAGGCTCATGGCCGCTATGGCCTAAAGTAAGAGACCATCCATTTTTTCCCCTTAATCTGATATTGTTTTAGTTTTTCCCCCTGTTAGGTTGGGCCATTCTAAGGGATGACTACCCTTACAGTAAAGAACCCTTTCTTGTATGGTTTGCAGGGTAAAAGCAGCAAAGAGAATACACTCCTAATTTTACTGCTCATTCTCCTACTCGATCTTCTGACAACATCTGGGGTTACACACCAACCTTCTTGGCAGATGCCCTTATAGGAGTTGTTCACCAAATGTATTTATTTATTTTAAATCAACTAGTGACAGAGATTTGTAAATTACTTCCATTAAAAAATCTGTCTTCCCTGGAGCTGCTGTATGTCCTGCAGGAAGTGGTGTATTCTCTCCAGTCTTCCAGTACTTATCAGCTGCTGCATGTCCTGCAGGAAGTGGTGTATTCTCTCCAGTCTGACACAGCGCTCTCTGCTGCCACCTCTGTCCATGTCAGGAACTGTCCAGAGCAGCAGAGGTTTTCTATGGGGATTTGCTGCTGCTCTGGACAGTTCCTGACATGGACAGAGGTGGCAGCAGATAGCACTGTGTC
Organism: Dendropsophus ebraccatus; assembly: GCF_027789765.1. NCBI lineage: Eukaryota > Metazoa > Chordata > Amphibia > Anura > Hylidae > Dendropsophus > Dendropsophus ebraccatus. The sequence goes on along the minus strand of NC_091467.1, from coordinate 3,003,567 downwards.
AGACTGGAGAGAATACATCACTTCCTGCAGGACATACAGCAGCTGATAAGTACGGGAAGACTGGAGATTTTTTTTTTTTTTTTTTTAATAAAAGTAAATTACAGATTTTGGTCATCCATTCATTTGAAAGATTTTTTTTTCTGAACTACCCCTTTACTTTTTGGCAAGTTGGGTGGTGGCCTTATAGAATCACTGACTTTTGCCTATAGAGCCTCAGGTTGTGTTGTAGCCTTTGACCATCTTTTTATTTTTGTAATTTTTTTTCTTTTTACCACCTTTTTCTGTTTTTGTATAAAATTAGAATCTATGGTAAGTTCCGTAGGATTCAGAAAAGAGGTCCAGCACTCCGGAGATACAATAGGTTCCATAGGCTGTGTGGGCTCAGCAGGATGTTGGACGCTTCTTTAGTTGCTGCGGTGTGCGTTCTTTTTGTTTGTTCTTTATCGAGACGGACTACTAGTATTTTGGGGTTAATTTGAGGTTATTCTAAAATGATTTCCGTTTTTATTGTGTGTATGGAAGGGGGGAAGAATCTGTGGACAAAGGCCAGGACAGCGCCCCTCGCAGGTCGGATCTGATGTCAGAGAAAAAAACTTGCTACTAATCGTCTGCTGGCAAATCCTTGTCAGATCTGCAGTTAATTTCCACGCCTGGCGCACAATACACCTGAAGTAATGAATGGATATCGCCGCACCGCTGAGCTGATTATGTGTATGTTAAAAATACCCAGAAATCTCTTAATATACCTTTTCATTTGCAAATCGGGGAAAGGAAAAAAAAAAAAAAAAAGATAATAGTTGAGTTTCTGTATAAAACTGGTTTTGACAGATATTCCCGCCTCACTATAATGTTTCCTCAAATGAACGGATAATAGATCTATGTTTAACTGTGCGGGATCTATCCGGCCGCTAATATATTCAATACGCCCCGCGTGTATATATACAAAGGTATGTTATTGTCAATCAGCCGCTCGTCTGGTGAAGAAAAAAAATCCGGGAATTAATAAAGCTGTAGATGGGTGAAAACGGCGGCGTGTCAGGATCTGTAATGTTGCCGGGTTACAATCCAGGAAGATTATCCAGATAATTGAAACGGATCCGGTTGCGCTTTTCGTCAGCCCTTATTAAAAAGTGTTTTTGCGATGGGGGAGGAAGGAGGAGAAGAAGAAAAAAAAAAACTTTTTGGAAAGTTCTGTGACATGTCGACAAATTACAGCACTATAAGTACTTAGAATTAAATGGCATCAGAAAGCTGACAACAGGCGAGAGAATATCGCGGATCGTTTTACTGCCGCAACACAAAGAATAGGGAGGCGAATTTCCAGAAATCACATTAGCGTAACATTTTTCCGAGCGCAGACGCCATTAGACAAAAAGTGTAAATTGCATCTTGTAACAAAGTAAAGGTGTTTTCTGTGTTTAAAGGTAATTTTGTAATCCTGTCAGGATTACTTAGACCCGCTCCTCGATTAAATACCGAAAGACAAGGACCCCCCGCCGCCGCGCGCAGCCACAATTTGCAATGAATTGAGATACATTTGTATTTTGCTCTGCCGCTCTCGTTGTATTATTTTTTTTTCTCCCTCTTTTAAGTGAAATAGATACTTAACTTTGTGATCGCTCTTCCCTCCCGCACCACCGCCGCATTACTGACATTCACATCCCTGCGCAAAATTGTCATGACGCGCTTGTTTCCTCATCTTCGTGCCAATAATTTCAGACTTTGTGAGTTGTGGACCTGGGAGGAATAAGATTTCACATCATAATATTGGGGTGTTTTGGGGATTTTTTTTTTGGAAAAGATTCAACTTTTTAAAAATTTTGATGAAAAAAAAAAATCTCTAGGACTGTAACGTGAAGCGAGAGCCAAATTCTGTGACTGTAAATTAGATTTAAGAAAAGCAAAAACCTGTTCCGCTCCTGGTATTTTGTGTGTTTTTTTTAATGTTGCGGCCATCTGATTATTCACACCTATAGCCGCGGCGTACCGATGCGCTGGGGCTGCGTCACATCTGACAGGTACGGCTCTAATCTCCAGTTTCACCCGTTGGATTACCCATAATTTTACTATTAGATATATTTTTCTCCTCCAATCTTCCTGTGGGTCCGTTCTCACCTCACAAACTGCAGTGTGTTACACATGCACAGCCGAAGAGACTCACCCACAAGAACGGCCAGGCAGAAGCTGCAGAATTTACAATAGCAGCAAAGTGGATGAAATGTGACAAATCTCCTCTACATAAAGCAAAAAAAAAAGTATAATAGTCATCTGTGTGGAGAGCGATGTCTGTGCGGCCACGTCTGCTGGACACCTGTTTTAGGGTCCGATACACTGTGGATTTATTTTTGCACATTTTCCCTATTGGACTAACGTGATTGAAATCCTCAAACTGTGCCACTTTTTTATTTATTTTTTTAATAATCTGCAAAGAAAATTCAGTTAAACCTGCAGAAACACAGGAGAATTTCTGCTCCGGAGTCTTCGGGGCTGATCGGCTGCTGTGGAGGATTCTACTTTTTTATCTTATTTCTGTAGTTTTTGTGATTCTGGCAGCGGCCCTCATCAATTATAATGTATTCCATCCCTTCTCTTTAGGCCGTGTCCTGTTCTCATAATGTATAATATAGGGTCTGGTGAGGTTCTGCTGCCCCATCACTCCCATCGTCTCTGCTGCCCCATCACTCCCATCGTCTCTGCTGCCCCATCACTCCCATCGTCTCTGCTGCCCCATCACTCCCATCATCTCTGCTGCCCCATCACTCCCATCGTCTCTGCTGCCCCATCACTCCCATCGTCTCTGCTGCCCCATCACTCCCATCGTCTCTGCTGCCCCATCACTCCCATCGTCTCTGCTGCCCCATCACTCCCATCGTCTCTGCTGCCCCATCACTCCCATCGTCTCTGCTGCCCCATCACTCCCATCGTCTCTGCTGCCCCATCACTCCCATCGTCTCTGCTGCCCCATCACTCCCATCGTCTCTGCTGCCCCATCACTCCCATCGTCTCTGCTGCCCCATCACTCCCATCGTCTCTGCTGCCCCATCACTCCCATCGTCTCTGCTGCCCCATCACTCCCATCGTCTCTGCATTATCAGATTGAATAAAGGAATATGTCATATAAACGTTGATGACTTTGTTCTGTGATTTCTTCCCGGGTCTGTCTGTTGGGGGGCCCCGTATCGCGGGTCTGTCTGTTGGGGGGCCCCTTTTCCTGGGTCTGTCTGGGGGGCCCCGTATCGCGGGTCTGTCTGTTGGGGGGCCCCGTATCGCGGGTCTGTCTGTTGGGGGGCCCCTTTTCCTGGGTCTGTCTGTTGGGGGGCCCCTTTTCCCGGGTCTGTCTGTCGGGGGGACCCTTTATCCCGGGTCTGTCTGTCGGGGGGGCCCTGTATCCCGGGTCTGTCTGTCTGTCGGGGGGGGGGACTGTATCCCGGGTCTGTCTGTCGGGGGGGGCCCGTATCCCGGGTCTGTCTGTCGGCCGGGGGTCCCATATCCTGTTTATTGTACTGTGGAGTTTAGCAAGTTCCATTTGTTTGGTTTAATTACGACTAATAAATCTGTTGCTGTAATCATCAGATAGATTTTGCGGAGAGCGGGAGAGATGGTGCGCGGTGCGAGCGGCAGGATGGGAGCGGGAGCGTGCGCGCCTCACAGCTGCCCTGACAGATGGGGATGTGGGTGGACGCTCGCATTAAGCCTTGTTTTCAATGGCTAATGTGAAAAAGCAAACGCATTGCTCTAGCTGTATGGGGGGACGTGCGCCCAGAGAGCCCCGCATCTCCGCGCATCCTCCAGCTCCACCACTGCTGCTGCTGCTATTAACCCCCTCAACTCCACGCAGCATGGGCCTCCACCACACATGTACTGAGGCTGCTGGGAAACTGTTACTTCTGTCTGACAGATGCATGCTGGGAGTTGTAGTTGTCTGCATGCTGGGAGTTGTAGTTGTCTGCATGCTAAGAGTCGTAGTTGTCTGCCTGCTGAGAGTCGTAGTTTAGCAAAACCTGAATCGTCAGGTTGTAGGCCACTAGACTAGATAGACCCACCACTCTGGCTTAACCATTTCCTGTCTGGCCTTGTTATTGTTCGCCAAGGTCCTACCATTTGGACCATTGTGGCAGCCATTGTATGTGCCGCTGGTATTCTGCATAGTTATTATTAGCATCGGTGTGACTATAGAGACCACTTTGGTCTCCGGCTAACCCGCGGCCATCAACCAAACAACCGCAACACATTGAAGAGAAAGGACAGGAGAAGCTACGCCATTTTGGCTCCTCATCTGTCTCCCCCTCCTCCCTTCTGGGACAGATGATGTAAACAAGTCCCTGGCAGGCTTTATCTGCAACTTTGTCCCTCCCAGTATTACAGAGAAGCTACAATCACAGGGAGTTCATCAGCAACATGACCTCAGAATGGGGGGAGGGGGAGACAGAGAAAAGATCACACACAGATTTCTGTGTCTTCAGCAGAAAGCAGCAGCTGAGGACTGGGGGAAGGAGACTGAATAGATAATAACAAGTATGGAGGGAAATGTTAGTCTCACCATGGACAGCAACATATGAGAAGTTATATTCAGCGTTGCCTCTGCTGCCTGGTATTGAGCTGTATAGTGAAGGAGCTGGTCCAGGCCTGAAACGCGTTGCTGCAGTCCGAGTATTGGGAACCATCAGTTTAAGAAATCTTCAGGGAATTCAGATTTTAAATGACAATTGACAGATTCACAGGTGCAGAATTGAAGTCAATATTAACCTCTTAAGGACGCATGACGTACCCGTACCCCATGCAAGGTGATCCGGGTAGCCTGGGACCGCGGGTGTTAGCGGGTACGGTCCGATCGCCATGCCTGCTAATACAGTAATCAGATGCAGCTGTCAAACATGACAGCTGCATCCGATTACTGGATGCAGCATTTCCCTGGTGTCTAGTGGGTGAGATCGCTCCTCCGGGACAACGATCTCTGTACCTGCTGCCGGCCGGGGACCGCTCCAAGACAGCGCCGTCCCCGACTCGGCACTCATTTGTTTTCGGCTGCAGCAGCCGAGAACAGACGAGTGCCGATCTCATTGATCTTTGCTGTATAACTATACAGCAAAGATCTCCATGAGAGATCAAAGTGTATATACTAAAAGTCCCCCAGGGGGAATAACCCTAACCCCAGGGGGAATAACCCTAACCCCAGGGGGGGAAATAACCCTAACCCCAGGGAGGGAAATAACCCTAACCCCAGGGGGGGAATAACCCTAACCCCAGGGGGGGAAATAACCCTAACCCCAGGGAGGGAAATAACCCTAACCCCAGGGGGGGAATAACCCTAACCCCAGGGGGGCTTCTAGTATATGTGTAAAAAAAAAAAAAAAAAGTATTATTAGTAAAAAAGCCCCCTCCCCTAATAAAAGTCTGAATCACCCCCCTTTTCCCATGTTTTAAATAAATATGTTTGGTATCACCGCGTGCGTAATTGCCCAAACTCGCATTAAATCCAGAAAAAATGTAATAAAAAGCGATCAAAAAGTCGTATATGGGCAATCAAGGTACCAATAGAAAGAACACATCATGGCGCAAAAACTGACACCTCCCCCAGCCCCATAGACCAAAGGATAAAAGCGCTATAAGCCTGGAATGGAGCGATTGTAAGGAACGTATATTTGGTAACAATGGTTTGAATATTTTACCGGCCATCAGATACAATATAAGTTATACATGTTATATATCATAGTAATCGTAACGACTTGAGGAACATATATAACAAGTCAGTTTTACCCCAGGGCGAATGGCGTAAAAACACATTCCCTCCAAATAAAAGAAATGCGTTTTTTTTTGTTCAATTTCACCACACTTTGAATTTTTCCTGGTTTCTCAGAGACTTTATGGTATAATTCAGCCGTCATTGCAAAGTACAATTAGTGACGCAAAAATAAGGATAAGGGCTCATGTGGGTTTCTAGGTGGAAAAATGCAAGTGCTATGTATGTATGTATGTATGTATGGCCTTATATACACAAGGAGGGAAAACCGAAAACGCTAAA